>NW_025224966.1:605280-633336 GCF_014066325.1 Apis laboriosa | reverse complement strand
GAGAGAGAGAGAGAGAGAGAGAGAGAGAGAGAGAGAGAGAGAGAGAAGGGGGCATTCTTCCTTTTCCTTTTTGGCTTTACCATTGCACTCTCCCGGCGATAAGTAGATACATTTGCCATTTTACGCTTTCCTTCATAGACAACCGAGTAACAAAAACGAGTGGTTTTTAATTAATTTAACCTCATTTATCGAGAGAAACGCGAAGAGAAGGAAAGAAAAGAGAAGAGAAGAGAAGAGAAAAGGATCGGTCGAGATTCGGTTCGAGATTTCGGTTCGATATATTCTTGAGTGCGTGGATTAATTCGATTGATATCGTATTACGCGATCGAGCTATTATTATACGTTATGAAAATATGATCGAATTGTTCGAGCATCGTGAAATTCTATCGAGAGTCAAGCTTTCGAAAAGTTGGGTAATAATAATAGAGAAAAGTTCACGAGACGAACTTTTCTCCTGATTTTATCGCGTATTACGAGACGGTAACGTGTTAATTAATTATAGCGCGATACGGCTATAATTACGTTTAAGGAACTATGACTTTAAGGAACTTTTAATAATACGGTTTTTGTTTTTTTTTTTTAACAAAATTGCGTTCTGTGGAAAGATCGAGTCCATTTATCAATTATTTTCTTTCTTTTTTTTTTTTTTTTCTTTTTCTTTTCTCGACAGATACGTGCGTTTTTAAAATTAACTTTAAAATAGGACGAATAACAATCTCTTTTTTTTCCTTTCTTTTTTTTTTTCCCACTCTGACATCGAGAGTAATCTCGCCTTTCTCTGTTGATACTTCTTTTTTCTTTTTTACGCTCGTTTATCATAATTATCGAAACTCGTGTATTTAACCAAGTAAAATATAATATCATCAATTAAAAAAAAAACATCATAGTTTCGCTTCATTGACTTTCCAATCGCTCTCCAATCATCGTGACCCGATTCTTTCTCCATTGTACGTCTCTCGTAAGGAGAGTATTACGGATTAAATTGACATTCCCGCACAGTTATCGGCGTTAATGAAGTTATTCAACAGAGTTGGAAAGAAAATATATATATATATATATATATATATATATATATACACATATTATATATGCATACTGATGTTCACTGAGTTGTATTCCACAACTCTGCCTAGTTCCATCGACTATGAAGCGTGTTTTCACGCTTGAAAAGACTTAGAGTTTAGCCGAGTGGAAAAAGGGCACGACGCTTCTCGAGTCGATTTCGAATTTATTAATACGCGGATTACACACCGACCACCTGATGATCGTGAACGCGCAAAGTGGAAATACGGACAAACTTTCTTCGATTCTAGTTCCATTTGTTTCTCATCGATGATTATTATTATTATTATTATTATTATTATTATTATTATTATTCATCGATAATTGGATAATCGTTTACAATTACGTGATTATACGTGTTTGTCCTTGTCGTTTTGATTTCTGATAAAAAGATACTTGGAAAATATCGAGTATCGAGTATATTAATTTTCTTTCTTTTTTTTTTTTTTCTCACGATTTAAATTCGATTCAAATCTCGTTCGTTGGATATTCGAGGAGAATATTTTATTTTTTCGCGGAAAGAAAGAGGAGTGAAAAATTTTTGCGCCGCACGAGTCCTTTGACTCGAATCATTCATATTCCTTTCTCTCCTTTTTTTTGGTTCTTTCTTTATTTCTTTCTTTCTTTCGAGATCGAACAACTCGTTACCGTTATTCGAAAATGCTTAGAAAATATTTGTACGGCCTGGTTTTGTGACACCGAAACCGAGCAATCCTTTTTCTTTCTTCCTTTTTTTTTCGTCTTTCGATCGATTTTCATTCGAGCCTCTTCTCTCGAGTCGAGTTTTGTAAAGTCGTATCGTAAAAAAAAAAAAAAAAAAAAAAAAAAAAAAAAGAAAGAAAGAAAGCTTACTTATATAAATAATCACGGACAAATTACACGCATCGCGCGAATGCAAAAGCTATAAAACGCGAAATAATGTTGATGATACGACTGATTCCGGCCGCGTAATAGCGTATAGTTGTAAACTCTGCCTGCAAAAGTCGAACAGACTGTTAAATAAACATCTCGATGGAGGGAATAAGCACGATTTTATGGCAAGTGGAAAGGTGTCCCGTGTACCAGCCAGCCAACGGATCACCTCTTCTTCCTTTGGACGATCCTCGATCCAATGCATTTTTCTGCCCTCCCCCCTCTCCTCTTCCTCTCAAACGAATTATTCGTCGAAAAACGAAAAGAAACGCGAATCAAGTCGAAACAGTTAATCGTTAATCTTTCCCCCTCCAAATCTTTTTTCCTTTCCCCTCCGATCATTTTTCCCTTTATCTTCCTCCTCCTCCTCCTCCTCCTCCTCCTCCTCCTCCAGCTCCTCCCCCTCTCCCCGCAAGCACGCTTGCCCGGATTAAAACACTTTCGCGGCGGTGGATCGCGGGGCCTTTCACTTCAACAGAAATTAGATTAAATGATCACACAAGTGCATGATCACGAAGCGCACAAGTATATAAATATCGTATATCGTGAATACGCGATATCGAATACGATGCTTTTATTTATTTATTTATTTATTTTTTTCCGTAGAGAGCGCGTAATACGCGCTGTTTCGTTCCCGCGATCGAGGCCTCGTGCCGAGTTTAATGGAACGTATCGGGGAATCTGGTACATCTTGCCCATCTTTGATCGCTGTTCTTTCCTATTTTTTCACTACTTACGCGCGAGGAAAAGTAATCGTAATCGTCCTTTTCTCCTAAGGTAACGTTTCTTCTCGTTTTTCTTCTTATTTTTTTTTTTTAATTTTTCGACGAATTTTTAATTTTTCGAGAGGATAAGATCGAATACAACAAGGTGTCAGGGTGTACGCGAATTAACATTTCGATAAACGGATGCAGGGAGCCGAGACCTAGGTTAAACTCGATCTATACATGAGTTTTGTTATCGAGATTATTGATTTCGATAAAAAAAAAAAAGAAATAGAACTGCAACGATCGATGACAAATACGAATTATTTCCGGCACGATTATATCGTTATTACGTTACATTTGAACAGGGAGGGAGGGGGGGATTCTAATTCGCTCGATCGATAAAAATTTAAGAATATAATATAATTATCGTGTACTCGATCGAACAACCATGCATCACCCACACGAAGGAGGTTAGTTCGAGAATCGACTCTCAACCCGATATTTCGTTGAGCCGCGAAAAATGAAAAGTCACCGTTTTAATCAATCCGGGCGGATCGATTCCTTTTCCCCCCCTCTTTCGCTCTCCTGTCAAGCGCGGCAGCAAGGTCGGCAGGATCGAGCGCTCCATCGATCAAAGTCGAGCGGAGAGTTGAAATAAAGCAACGTGGACCACAAGCGATGAACCTTAGTTCCTTAGCGGAATTGTACTCTCCCGGCATCTTCGATCGATAAACCAGTCGCGGTTGTCCTTTCGGGAACGGAACCGTTACCGTGGCTCGATTCATCCGTCGATAGAAGGTACTTGACTTACTTCCATGACCTCGAGACCCAGTGAACGTGCACTCTGATGAATTTCAAACTTGCATCATCCATTTCTAATTCTCTATCCTCGATCGAGAACGAACGATCGCTCGCGAGCTTCGATTTCTTCCTCTTCTTCTTCCTCTCTCTCTCGAAGGAAATGAATTTTCGCTACGATCGATTCGGTGCCATTTCGAGGGAAGGATGGAAAAGGATCGAGAGGTTGTTGGCGTTGAGAATTAGCATTGTTGGCGTTCCTTCACGATCACAGGTTTAACAGGTTTACAACAATCGGTGGGCAAGCAATATATGTGTCGCTTTATACGCGGTAACGAGATGCGCATATAAAAGATTTCGTGTATCCGCGAGAAGGGGAAATAAAATACTTGCGAGGTATTTACGCCTATGCGGTAAAAGAAATGCTCCTCACGTTTTTTCGATGTTACCCGACCTCGAACGAATCGTTAAAATGTGAAGATTCCTCGAGCTATCGAGGGGGGAGAGGGGAAGGGAAGCCTTTTCACCGATGTCTATTTTTCCACGCGGTAGTGAACGTTTCAGATCTATTTGTGTATATATATATATATATATATGTACGGAGAAGGATGGATCGTGCATATCGCGTGTGATTAGATATAAATAAAATATAAGGGTCATTCTCGGTATATATTTATCTCTTATATTTTCATTGTACAATGAAACGTAGAATTTCCGTTTTTTCAGAATTTCTCGATATTTTTATTAAAACTGGAGGATTATTGGAATAGTATTCGATGATGTTTTATCTGCTATCAGAGATGGATAAAATTTTAAAAATAAAGTTATATACGTCGTTCGAATGTTATTGGAATATTTTAAATAAACTTATTGCTATTTAATGTGGTAACTTTATTATTGTTCGATTGTCCAGATGTACGTATATCTGTACTCTGACAATTATTAACAAGAAGGAAAGAAGAAAAAGGAAAAGGCGGAAGAAGAGAGCTCGTTTATTTATTTTCGTCATTATTGCAATAAATCAAAGTTATCAGTTTCATGTTCCACTTTTCCGGTTTTCACGTATGCATGTGCTGTGAAGAAAAGGAGCAGCAGGGGCTGTGTTTCCTCATTTACGCGGCGAGAAATCATGTAAATGAGAAAGCTACACACGCGCGCGCGCGCGCGCGCGAGAAAGGAATAGAAAACGATTCTAATTTCAAACGATTTTCGATCGTGCTCGCTTGGTTCTTTTACCTGTAATAGCGAGTACGTATCGAGATCGTAGTCATTTCCCCTCACGATCGAGGGTTGTGAAACCCTGGCCTAGACTTAAGTAGGTATAGAGGTCATGGAGGTCGAGGTCACTTTCATGATTCTTTCCTTCTCTCGGTGAATTGTACATTTAATGACTATATCACAGGTTAAAGGTTATCGCTTGAATCGCGATTTTCATATCAATGAAAACGGTTCGTGATCGATCGATTAATTTTCCACGATCGTGCAACTTTTTTTTCATTTGAAACCGGTTGCATTAAATAATATTGTATCGCTCTGGTAAAAGAGAAAATGGATATCCAAGTGTGTAAGTAGTCGAGAGAGTAAGTAGAATCAAGGTCGCTTTCGATATATCTACTATAAATTTGAATATATTACTTTTATTAATGTTGTACAATTAATTAAATTCTCATCAACTATTTATAGCTTGATGAAAAAACCTGTAGCCTGTAAATTGATTCTACTCGTTTTATTTACGCTCGTTACATTAATACGAGGCGAATCTTTTATATCGAAAGAATTGATTATTATCGCTTGTCATGTTATAATTTTTTTTTTTTTTGACAAAAAGTAAAATTTCTCATATAAAACCATATGTTTAATCGAATTACTTAATTTATAGATAACTTCTGGAAAGATAAATTCGAAGCAAAAAGATTAAATGAACGAGGGTGCGCATGTTTATCGGTAGGAACATCGACCTTGGTCGATAATTTCTCTGGCACGCAGTGATGCATTTCTTCTTAATCGCTTAATATTCCGTCCCTCTTACCTCGTTTTAGTCTAATTACCTTTAATATGCAATTTCCTTAAGCGCATGTATACCTAACGTTCCCCACACAATCTCGGTTCCCCTTCGCATATCATTCAATGAAAATTCTATTAAAGATCGAGCTCAGGGAAAGCTTGAATTACGCGCCAACATTTCTTCTAGCTACGAACGCCTTAATGCATTCACGAACGCCACGGAATTATCTTTCTTGAACTATTCAGGGAATAATGTAAAAAGAACTGGGCCAAAATTCTTGATTCAGCAGTCGGTAATGTCATGCGCGAAACACACCAGTCCTTCTATTCCCGTTATCCAAATCTACGCGAAAAACGTAGTCTGGATAACTGTGCGTGAGAAGACGGAGAAAACAAAAAATATGTAAAAAAGAGTATGTAAAATTAACTTACGACCAACGACAATGATCTTATGCGTTACCGTTTCTGCATGCTCGCTATGTGTATACATAGTGTATACTTATACACGTAAATTTTTTATTCGCGTTAGCGGTTTGTAGTCGAATACCTAATATTTAAAAGATATATGGCCGCGAACAACGATTCTAATCGAGATACGTTGTACATGCTATGAATTATAAAATAAGTTCAAGTTGATATATCGAAATATCCTATTTTTGATATTCAGCCGCATCTGCATAAATTTAGAAAATATTATACTTTGTCGATTCTTTTTAATTATCAGACTAAACGAACGAGTATCGAGTAGCAATTTTTGAAAATTGTAATCGAATAACGCTACGATAATTAAATAGGAAGAAAATAAAAGAATGAAAAATCGTAATTCAAAATTTCATTTCATCGCATATCGATCGAATCGAAAAGAAATTACACATATTTCTATCGCGATGATGAAGTGGAAAAAAGTGCAAGGGCGATATTACGATAATAGGACGATGAAAAAAGTGTACGACGTATGTATGTGAGTAACCGATCGAACGTTTCTCCGATGTAACGGATCGCTACGGTATACAGTGCACACGCGTTCACGTGCGAGATCGAACCGATCTGGGAGGTAGTTTTTCGCCCCAGTACTCCACTTACTACCACCACTCGCCACTTAAACCGAACGCGACGATTTATGGAACGCGACTCGTTTGTCTTGTTCCTTCGCCAACAGCGACACACATACCAATTTTTTATCGGCTTCTGAGGCCATGCACTCCCTATCTCGCACGTTCTCTTCATTACGATGTGTAGTAAATGTTAACTTGGATTCAGTAACGATACAGTGTCGTTTTTTAACACACTGATCGATCCTGAATGGACCATTCTTAGATTGGCTATTGATTAATGATATTTGATATTGCCCGATATATTTTAATGATATTAATAATATTGCCCGATTATGAGAAGATGGAAATCGAAATTTCGTTTATTTTATTGAACATATTATTATTAACACTAGTGTGCTGGCATAGTAATAAGATTCTTATAAACTATGAGAATAAAGATATTTTGATAGTTAATTCTTTATTTATGGAATGAGTTTACGCCAATGCTTTGAAGTTATCGTCACGGCATCGTTCTGTTCCAGTCACACTTGATATGTTCATTTATTTTCTTTGTCAGACGATTCAATTGTAGATGTGACCGTTTCGGCCAATTGCGAAAATACGTGTGAACTAGGGATATTAAGTAGTGGGGCAATACTATCCAATAGGTACTGCTTTTTTGCTTGTCATTTTCCTATAAACGGACAGTATACATGTATAAATCATAATACTTTCTACTGTTTAAAGATATTGTAGAATTTAATTAATTTTATATTACAACAGGCTTTACTGAGCATTCGTAACTTTCTTAACTGATTGCTAGATTGGCAGAAACAACTGTGATGTATCGTGGCAGCGAATACAACCTTGGAACCTGTTTCTATTAGTAGCTGCCAGCTAATTTGTAATTACCTAGCTGTTTTACCGTTTGAAATATTTGGTGCGCATGGCCGTAACTTGGATGGTGTGAAACAAAATTTGCGAGTGAAATTTTTCTCGTCATTTTTAATAATAAGTTGATCGTGCGAATGTAATTAGATGGTGAGTTTATTCTTTCGTGAATTTGCATTTTAACGCGCTTTACAACTTTATCAAACAATAGCGTTGCTAGGCAGGAAATGGGATCGTTTCATAGCGATATGGAAGTCACGACGATAGATATGTCGTTAACGTCTCTCGTCGGTAGAGATTCTCGTCGGTACGGAAATACGTTATAAACAAAGATAAACAGCTTGGAATAATGACTTGTCGATATTTAATATTATCTTTTATGATAGTTACGAGTATCGAGTTTTCGAAGATGAACATAACGAATCCCACGGTGAACAATTACGATGTCGGCGATTTATAACGGAAATACTAGAAATAGCAAAGTTGCTCGTTAATGCAACGCGGCGTGGACGTGTTACTGGACAATGCTATGAGGAAGACGAGATCGTTTTGCGATGATAAAGAGGAGGGGGATTGGCTAGGACGAGAAGATCGACCATGTGGTTACATTGTGGAGAAGAAGAGACTGCACGAGAAACAGAGCTCGGAACCACGGTGCATGAACAAGCTTACTGTGATTTTCACGGTATCGATTACGAATGATTTACGTTGTCGTTTCTTTCGTACTGACGCGATAGTGTCCTGCGCACGCGATCATACGTAAGTGTTTGCGTTAGTCAGATTTCGCAGTCAAGATTATCGTCAAAATTAATGGATTACCATTTAACCTCTACGTTGTTTTATCTTTCGTTTCAACTTTTTCTAGGATTACCATTTAACCTCTACGTTGTTTTATCTTTCGTTTCAACTTTTTCTATTTCTTTTTTCTCTTTGTTGTACTTAAATTGGTTATTTATATTCGAACTCGTTCGAACTTTTATCATCGCCATTTACCAGTATTCCAAATTAGGTTAAAGGGAATTATCCTATTTTATGTATATAGGCACTTGTACGTGAAAGATCGTCGATTCATTTGTATATAACCAATGAGCACGTGAATCATGAATAAACCAAAGAGCATGTATAAAAATATAAATTCCGGTTCTGGATTATCAGTCGATTATTCATAGACATGCTCGCGCGGATTAGTCGAGTCGAACATAAAATTGTCGATCGACTACCGTGAAAATTTCAAAGTACATCCTACGTGATACGTGATCTTTTCTAAATGAAAGTTGATGAAAAACTATCTTCGGTATCGATAAATTAGCGATAAGCGACTTAATTATCTTACCTCGAATCAAATATTTTCAAATACCTGGCGACTATTGATTATATTCTTGTAACCACAACGTTCATCCAATTCATCCAACCTACCGTTTTTCCGCTCGTGTCTCCAGGAATAGCGGCTAGGAAACAAGAACAAAAGCCACAGTCCCGTACATTGTTCATTTTATTTATGAGCCATGGTTTATTCGTATCAAATCGTTCCGGTTCGTTAAACAGATCCTTATTCCACTGTTATCGATCTCAAAGAGAGTTGGATGCGAGTCGGTCGTCTCTCTCTTTCTCAGCTTCTCATGGACAAAAATCCAAGGAGCACCAGCATCCACCCGTGGTCGGTGTGCATCCTTGCCGTGGTTCACCGACCCGCATATTTCTCCTCCTCCTCCTCTCCCCCACCTCTTGTCACACTCGCTCCTTCCCTTACCTCGTTCACTTCTCGTTGGAGGAAGCGGCGGCGCGCATCCATTGTGCACCATCCTCCGCATGCATGCATGCATGCATGCACGCGTGCACGAGCTTGGCTGCGCGAGCCGTACAACTTCTACGGGGATATAATTTGATCTACATTGTTCGCCAATCGCCCCCTGGCCAGACTGGTCACTCCAGTTATTGCCATAATTGATTCACTTAATCGCGCTCGTGGGAGTGACGGACACCTCCTTCGGCCTCCCGTCTATCAATCTCGCACGTCCATTCGAAACGATTCGATTCTCTCTTTCTTCGTTCCGTCTTCTTTCAACTCCTCTCGTCTCGTACGCGTGAAAATTATCATCCAATTCTTTCTTTCTTTCTTTTTTCTCTCGCGATTAAATTAGAATCACGTTTTAAAAGATGTTGAAAGGTTCTAAGACACGTTCTATTTAGAAACAGAAATTCAATTTAGATACACGTATGCGCGTACATCGTGGCCAAGTATTAACAGATATCGTTCGATAAACGTTGATTGTCGTAATTTCGGAGAGTTTTACGCTCGTAAAACGCGCTTATCTCGGACTGTATTCGGTTATTAGCGTGCTTTGACTCCCAACGAAGCAGGAAGAAGCGTAACTCGTTTATTACACGGAAAAAGGGTATAATATTGGCGATGTTCGCGGCGTCTTTGAAAGAGGAGTTGCGGCTGACCAGGAAGACCGTTCTTCTATGATACAATGCGTATCGGCCTATCTCGTTCACTTTGTAAATTTGATTTTTTTTGGATTCAGGCGAATTACCGTCGCAGCCGAACGGTATATCGAATCGTTCGCTTCGATCGGCCGTAATTCCAGCAAATTGTATCCCGCGGAGAATTCTGACTCGATTGTTACGCGAACAGAGATGTCCTAGGTATGTGGAAATTTTTTTTTCGGGAAAATTCATCCCTTTCCTCTACGAGAGATACGAATATGAGATAGGATAGAAATATGAACCATCAAATAAAGATTTTGACAAATAATTGTACATTATTGTTCATACACGATACGTAGTATCAATAAAATGTTACTTAAACATTTATATGGTAATTAAAATTTTTATTAGATTTTTAAGTTATTAGCGATGTTTTATGTTTGAAATAACTTTTTTCAGAATTATTTGTTTAAATTATTTATCAGATATTTGCTTGCTAATAATTGAATGTATTTTTCGTTGATTCTGATTAGATATCATTGCGCTGAACGTGATGATCAGTTTTCTTATTGTTTCTTGCGATAATTTCTTCTAAATATTAAACTTCCACAAATATCAAACAACGAGATCGATCTATCGAGTTTCGTAAACTTTAATTATATTATTGTATTTGTCATTTATTTGAAAGATAATTTTTAAAAAATAAATTTTATTATGCTACCTTTGTATGCATAATATTAATAATTAAAAAATGATGAAATTAATCCTTTTTCTAAACGAAAATTAAACTACATTTTTTACAGAATAAAATAGTTTGGATATTTTTGAACACAATTTATATATGCGGTTATAAATAAATTGTTTTAATTGTGATTGTTTTATTTAACATTATCTTTTATTATTCTTATACATTAATAAAATCTTTCTATCGATCATATACTTTAACAGTTTCACAATTTACTTCTCTTAAAAAATAACAGTGTATTAACCTTTTAATTTATTTAGAAAAAATAAAAAAGAAATTAAAAGTTCATAATATTTATTTTTACGTTCCATATGAAATTCTTCGAACTTTTTCATTTTTTTTTTACATTACTATTTTAAGACTCTCTACATCAAAAAATAAAATGGATATTCGTATTCTTTCTTCAATAAATAAATCTGTAGATAAATTATCGAATTGCATCGATTAAGCATGTATATTATTAGCTAGTTGGTAACAACCAGAACCAACAGTACCGGTGTTGCAGATCGTTTGAGATCGTACTTACCTGCTTTGCATCCCGTTTAACGTACGTGTTAGAGAAAAGCGTGTTAGAGATGCAAATTTTATACCTGCGATTTGTCGATTAGTCACATGAACGAGATTCATTTAAATTATGTACAGTAATCACGATTCGTGAATACATTCGAAGATTATTTTACAAAGAAATTCATCAAATTCGAAAATTCTGATAGAGTAAAATCAAAGTTGTCGACATTTTTAATACGATTTCAAAATTGTTTTTACAACAAAGTGATGGAACGCTGAACATTTTGTAATTCAAAATTTTCCTTTATTTTACACTCTGTTAAACAAAGTTGTGTATCCAAAGAGAATTAATTTGTGGATCGATTCAAAAAAAAAAAAAAAAAAATTGTTGGATTCATACATGAATCCATTATATACACTTTGCACAAATTTATCTCATTAAAGGTAGAATAAAACAGTGTTCGAACAGTTGCCAAATGTATGTATGCGTATCGCGACGATATCGCGCCAGTATCTTTAACTGTACACCCTGATTCTATAATTTGTTACATATTATGCGAGCCGGTGTAGAACGGCCATAGTAAATCCCGTGTGCTGTTGACCCGACGATCACTGGACCGAAACCAAGCCGGCGGACCCGGCGTGTTGCAGAGATATCCGCGGCAAGGGGTCAACAGGAAGTAATTAAAGTTTCGACAGAATCTCTCTCGAGGTTTAACCTCGCCATTACCGGTGGTATTGGTCGCCGCGAAAGAAAAAAAAAAAAAAAAAAAAAAAANAAAAAAAAGAAAGAAAAAAGAAAGAAAAAAGAAAAAGAGAAGAGGAAAAAAAAATCGCAGGACGAAGGCGGTCTCGCCTTCTTCCTTTCCGGTTTGCTCGATTATTTTTAACTCGACCTTTCACGCTCTCGCGAGATGAACGCGCGCACTCCGCAATCTCCACGCGCAGATCCGCTTTTTCGAGGCGATGCATCGCCGAGCAGGAACGATCCAGGCTCCGATTACCAATCTTTTCTTTCGATTCCTCGCCACTGTATTTATCTTCTGCCAGTCACTTTCTTTCGCGCGTTCAATCTTTCCATTGTATATTATATCCCTCGTTCAATAAAAGAACACCTTCCTCCATAAAGCAAACTGCGTAACGATATTTACAATACTCGTAATTTACAACGGTCGATGAAGTACTCGCGATGAAAAAAAAAAAGCCGAATTCGCGCGCGTTTGATGATATTTCCTTTCCTCCCGAGATCGAGGATTGAAGAAAGAATTGATTAATTTTTCGACAATATTTATAAATACTGTACTCGACAAAAACTGTATTCGCAAAAAGAAAAAAAAAAAATTAAAATGCGCGTATATTCGATATTTCTTTCTTTTTTCTCGAGCGAAGATTAAAAAAAAAATTGATTAATTTTTTTTATCGATGTCTACGCAGATTTAGCGATAGGCGCTTGCCCACGAATATGTCCGCCAAGCGGAGAGCCAGTATGCGGTAGCGACGGAGTGATCTACGCGTCTCAGTGTGAAATGCGGAAGAAGATGTGTGGAAAAGGTAAAAGGGCTTGTTTTAACTACGTAATAATAATTATGATTGGACGGCGCGTACGTTGCTTGCCCGTTCACCTTCGTTTACAACGTCCGCCGCGTTTCTTACGCGTTTCAAATTCTCATCCCTGGGATGCTATTTAAGAGTAGACGCATGTGACGCGTACCGAAGGCAGCGATAATTATCGACACTGAACGAATTACGCAGGCGTGACTATTGCCACGGAGAAGACCGCTTGTCTAAGATCGTCTGGAAGTAAGTGCGAGCATCGATGCCCTGGCGATCAGGATCCCGTATGTGGAACCGACGGCCGTACCTATTTGAACAAGTGTATGCTCAGAGTGGAGATCTGCAGAGTCGGTATCGAATTGTCGCATCTGGGCCCTTGCAACAACATCTCGGCGCACAGGGAAAACTGTCCTGTCTCATGCGATTTTGCACCGCTCGACGGGCCCATCTGCGGAAGCGACGGCAACGTTTACAAATCCACGTGTCAAATGAAGTTACTCACCTGCGGGTACGTCTGTTTACGCCGCCTTCTTTATCATCTCTGCCGAGATAAATGATCGATCGGTACGATTTTGATTTTTTTTTCTATCAGACAAGGCGTCGTGCGTACGAACAAGAAGCATTGTCAGACCACGAGGCATTGTCGTGAATCGTGTTGGCGCGGTGCCAAGCCAGCCTGCGGTAGCGATGGAATCCTTTATTCGAATACCTGTAAAATGCGAGCAAAGAATTGCGGGTAAGAAACGCGATCCTTGATTAAATTGAGGCGGCAAGCCAAAACTATTCGTTTTTTTTTTTTTTTTTTTATACCTGATCGATCGTTTAGCAAACACGTGTTCGAGGTGCCGATGTCATATTGCGTGTCGCTCGAGCGGACATCTGGTGGCCAAACCAACGCTTGTCCCTTGGATTGCAAAAACGAGCCAGAAGTGCCAACCTGTGGATCAGACGGGAGTATATATAGGAACGAATGTGAGATGCAAATGCTTAATTGCGGGTTAGTGTTAATTTTAATAAAATATTGTGGACTGTTTATAATTTAAGTTATTTAATTTTCTGTGTTACATGTTTCATTTCTCAGGCAAGCAAGAAGAAAAGTGACAGTAGTAGATTTTGAAAAATGTAAAAACCGTTTGACTAAGTGCACGAAACAGCAGCAAAGATGCGGAAACGATGTGGATCCAGTTTGCGGAAGCGACGCGAACACGTATCCGAATCAATGTCATTTAAACGTGGCAGTATGCTTGTAAGTCGTAAGAGATAATTATTTCTCAAAGAAGATCCATTCAAAGATAAATAGTTGTAGATTAATCGTTGATTCTTGACACGTTGTTATCGTTGCCTTTCAGGAAGGGCATTCAATTGGCTCACGTTGGAGAATGTACGACCTTGAAGGAAACCGAACAGTGCCCCGAAGATTGCAGCGAGGTACCCGAGGAACCAGTTTGTGGAAGCGATGGCAACGTTTATCGGTGATTAAGAATGTTATTTAAATTCCAGGCCATTTGCCGTTTTAGACTCTTTCCTTTAGGAAATTGCGAATCACAAATTATTTTGCTTATTGCAAAAAAAAAAATGAACTTTCTTCTTTTTTCTATCATTTTTATATCATTCCATTCTAATGACAAATATATTTTTCTTCAATATTAATTTTTAATATTAATCATATTTATAAATCATACTCGTATGTTTTTAGATCTCTTTGCCATCTACGACGGGAGACATGTGGTCAGAGGGTGGTTCAAGTGCCAGCACAACATTGTCGTACTACCGCGCTTTGCAATCAGATCTGTAGCGGAGAACGTCAATTTGTTTGTGGTTCCGACAACAAACTTTATCGTAATGAATGTGAGATGAAAAGGGACAATTGTGGGTAAGTAATAATTGCGTTTTTAATCGAATAAGTAGATGAAATGTTTAACGCATTCAGTAATGATAATTAAATGTTTCATTTAGGAAACACGTGTATGTAGTGCCTATGAAGAGATGCGTACAAGGCTTCTTATTCCGTGGTTGTCAAAAAATTTGCCCACCCTATTATGACCCTGTTTGCGGTACCGATGGTATGACCTACAGCAATGAATGTTTTCTGGAAATCGAAAACTGTCGCAGTCGAAGTATAGTCACGAAGAAGTATCATGGCGTGTGCGGTCAACCAACTGAAGAACCTAAGAATTATTTATATTAGTTTCGTGAAATTCGATCTATTTACATTTTTGTTGTCTCCTTTTCTATCTCTTTTTCTCTCTAAAAAAATATTTTCTTAAAAATGATCGATATTATTTTATATAATCGAATCAAATTTTTCGAGTAATTTTTATATCTGTTCTTTTTTGAAACGGAATTTTAATACTATTCTCTCTTTTCGAGAGAAAAATTATTCGACCGAGATTGAATTCTATTAAATTGCTCATTTGAACAACGTTGCAATTCGTAGACAAGTGATTTTCACGATATGCATTTGACAGCTCTTATCGTACGCGCAAGTATCCATGAATTATCAAATTTTTATATTTATTTCATATTTTTTATTCATTGAAAATGATGGATTCTTGCACGATACATATATTTTACATTCATAATAGGAATTTCGCGACGCTAAATCATGCGTTTGCGTAATTCGTTCGACATCTTCGCACATTATTCGCTGATTAATTCATTTTTATTTATTTTAGTATTATTCTTAATTATCATATCATCCTTTCATCATTTATCGCTAATACTACGTAACATGAATAGTTCCAAAATACATTTATATTCCAATTATTATAAGGAAGTACATATTTAATTATTATATGTACGTATATCCCTCTTTCTGACATGTGATTGTTTATACCATAATTATCTTATCATTGTATACTTTTATTTATTCAATCAAACATTTGACAATCCTTTTTGTATCGATATTAATATACATGCTTCAAATGTCAATAATAAACTATATATGGATATTTTTAAGTAAAAAATAATATAATTATTCAATAATATTCTTTACGTCGATAAAATAATTATCAAAATAAGCGACAATAGATAAATAATTTAATTTGAAACGATATTATGCATGAATACTGATAGATGGCGTTAATATTTACATCGATGCGATTGCCGCAAGATGGCAGTAATATTCGCTGATATTGACAGGTGCTGAAGGAATATGGCGGCCAGTGTTTACGACAACTGATCGAAACCGATCGAATTTACGGATGAGTCGTGTGCTTCGCGTATTATTTACGATTTCTCTCCCGATACAGTGTTTCCGTTGATCTTTGAATCGTATGCCAAGCATCTGTCTATTTTTCGTTAAAAGAATTGAGTGTAAAGCTGATCCGATTAGTGAAACGAGCTTCTCGATCTTGAAAGTTTGAGATCAGGTGGTGGATTTTTCTTTGATACAGAAGTGCTTCCGAAGCGGATCACTGGAATATTACGGAATTCGTCGTTATCGTAAGTACCGATAATTAATCCTTATTTTATTTTTGATCAGACAATTGAAGGATCGTAATAAAAATAAAGTATAGTCAGTTAAATAATGTGTGGAAAACTTTGATAAGCGAAAGACAGAAGTGGCCATCTTTGAGCCTTCCTGTGTGTTAGTTACACCGGCGAAAAAGGATCACGATTATACGATTCGTGTTACATAAAATGATGCTGCTGTCGGATGACACATGGAATGTCTTGAATAATCATTATGTGAGAGAAAGGTTTTCCTTCTTCCGTATCTTACTATCCTATGTATCTTCTGAAAGTTGTCTTTAATCTATGCATATAATCTATCAAATACGTCGTATCATTTTCTATTTATCTTTATTTTCGATTTTTCGATATTGGTAAACTTTCATTCGAACATTTAATTATATATATAGAAATAGGTCATACTTTAATTTCACCGAATCATAATCTATTTTAATGTATTTTAGTTTTTTATTTTTATATGAGAAAGAAAAGGAATATTATGTTATTGTTATAATTTATTTCGATAACGTGAAGAATACGTGAATATTAAAATATTGATATTGTATGTCAAATTAAAAAATCATTAAATCGAATCTATAACAAACGGATATGCATGCCAAATATTTTGAGATGCGAATTTTTACAATATTCAAAATCGCGCGTTTTCATAAAATTATAATTGCAGAGTAGAAAAATTGTTTGATATAAACTGCAAACGTATTGTTAATCATAATCTAGATCTCTTGATATATTTATTTTCATCCATTTTTTATTATCTTATCGTTTACCTTTGTATCAATGACTTGACGATTTTGTGATAATGATACCAAGTTAAGAATTTCAGCAGTCAGAGAAAGAATGAATATTGTATATAATTAAATTTATCGATCGTTTCTCTTACTTCACAGTCGTTTACTCGTCGCGATTATTCTTTTTGTATTTACAAATTTGCGACGGTCTTATACATCACGGTTTTTATTTTTACGTGTATCTGGTTTTCGAGAGGAAAAAGGAATGTCATTCTTCATTCGCTTTAAGAATTTTATTGAGAAAGAGGATGGTAAAAACAATATCTATCGATTTCGCTCTCGAAGATATTACATAATCATTCGATAATCCATTATATGAGATAAATTTAAAACTAAGATGTTATATTATATATGATATATAATTTTTCGTTATCTGGTTACAACTCATTTTAGCGAAAATTCTTTTTCATCGAATTCAAAAATAAAATAGAAAGAGAAGCAAAATGTTTGACAGTGAAAAAAAAATTTTATATGAATCCATCGATTATTGGATCGTCGAGTTAGGCTGCGCTCAATACAAATGAAAGCAGCAATCGAGAAGTCGTCCTCGATCAATCGTAACGGCACCTTGTCTCGTTCTTCTTTATTAAATGAATTTCCTAGCAAGTTGACCTACAGATTACTTTTGCACTTCCAATTGGCACGTCTATCGTCATCGTCTGTTATTATACATACACACATACATATATATACATATATATATATATATATATATATATAGTATATGTACAATTTATTGGAATTTCTCATATAAGAGAATATATTACGTATATCTATTATATCTATTTACGATGTAAACCGATATAATATTTTGACGGATACATCTCCATAGACAATAGTATCGACATCGTTGAAATTGTTTATCGAATAAAAATGAAAATATTACATTGCAATAAGGATTTATTTTTATTTTATTTATTATTATAATTATAAATATCTATTATCTAATATGCTCTGTTGCATTAATTCATCGCGATTAAATATCGAACGAAGAGAGAAATTGTATCCTTTTACATATTACGTATATATAATATATATGTATATCGTAATTGTACGATCTTTCGTGATGGAAATAGATTTTGATTACATATCGAAGTTGACAACGGATTGACTATTTGCTTCCTGACAAAACTAGGAAGGAAGTCAATTACAAATTCTCACGTGCATTTTCATGAAATTAATCATATACATAAGAGTTCCCTCGATTCGAAATAATCTATTGTGTTTTAATGGTCATGTCACACGCTCTCGAGCCTTGAACACGTAAATCGACCTCGAACCGGATCTCACATCCGTTCTTTTTTTTTTTCTCTCTCTTTTCTTTTTATTCCTTTCAGGAAGGGTAATATGGAATTAAATAGGGGTGGCGGGATCTCGCGTGTCTCTGCATGTGTATGTAAATCCCATTCTATGCTCATAAACGGACCGAAATGCACCGTCTACGAGCATTCAACCAGTACACAAGAGAGATAAATTTCTCTTCGAGTGGCGCATTGTGTCGTAATAAAAATTCTTTTGACGGCCATTTAAAGAAACACAAAAATAATAGGAAGCGTGTTTTATCGAGCGCAATTTCTATCATGGTCTCGTACTCTTCTCCTCGCTTCGCTATTCTCGACTGGTGATTCGTACAAGAAATAACGTGCAAAATGTTACGCGTTCAGCAAATTTTTCTTATGCGATAACTCATCGATTCTTCTGCTTATATATATATACATGCGTAAGTACCTGTATTTGGGCACGCATAATCGAAATTTGATGGTTTCTTTCAAACGTTTCACGTTTCATCCTACCATTTTTTTCATCCAAATAGAATCCTCCTACGTAATCGAAATTAATTCACGCCTATTTCCATACTCGCCACGCTTCGATTTCGCTTTCGTTTTTTTTTTTTTTATCTTTGATTCGATTAAAATTTATAATTGTTAGTTAACTGTTACACGCAATAATCGATATTCAAAAATTTTTTTCTTATCGGTCTGAGAGCGTTACGGCTTTCGTGGTGCAAAATGAAAACACAGGACTATGCCTACATAGTTCACTCGGTACGGTTCTCATTCGTTTCCGGTCATGCGATTCTGCCCTTAATTAATCGTGACGTCGAGAACGTACTATTAAATTTTCTTCTTCCACGATTTTTTTTTTTCTTTCTTCTTTTTTATTTTTTTAATTTAATAAGCAAAGCGATAAAACCACATCCACGAAAATGTGTGTCGTTATCTCACATTACGGGATGCTTTATTTTTCATGGGCGAAACCGGAAGCTTCGGGATGCACGACTACTATTGTCATGAGCCACTGTTTATCCTTCACGATACGTTATCTTATCCGCTAGTCCTTTACCTCTGTTGTCCACATAGATAAGTCGGCTAGGCTTAAATTCTCTCGTGTCTCTTTTTCACTTTTTTTTTTTTCATTTATTTATTTTTTTTTTCTTTCATTTATTTATTTTTTTTTTCTTCAGATTTTGAAGACGTAAGTAAAAATGAATTAGGAAAAATCCAAAAGTCATATTTCAATGTTAATAAAAGTTGGTTGGGATAAAAAAAATGATGGAAATCGCTTGCACGACGAATCAAGTTTCCTGTGGAAATAATTTTGCAGTTGGTAGTGTTTTACTGGATTACCAAGATGATATCGGTAATTTTACCACGGTAATTAACGCTACTTGCCGATAAAAATACCAAGGATTCGCGTTCACGTTTCTCTTTTCCGGTAGAGTTTGTGAGATAGAAGAGCAATTAATTACAGGCCTCGTTAATCAGATCTATTGTATATGCTCGTGCATTTTTATGGGTATGTGTATTAACCTTGTTTAGAGGTTAGACTTATCTTATCGATATACTAATCGTTCTATCATTCGAATATCGTTTCGATACAATTATTTTTTTTATTTTCTATTTTTTTTCAATTTTTTATTTTTAAGTTTCGAGAAGAGCAACACGAAAATAATTCTCCTAAGATTCTTCCATTGAAGCGTAAAAGCTAGACGAATAACGTCTGTGACTACTCAGACGTACAGCCTACACATCATTTTTCAGTCTTCCTTATCGAACAGTTGTTTCCTCTTTTTTTCGTCTTCTTCCTCTTTCTAGTTTTTTTCTTTTACTTCTAATTTTTAACCCTTTCTTCTATATCTTTCTATACATATATTTTCCATGTTAAAGTTAATTGCAAAATTTAAATTCAATTCGATGTTATTTGATTTCTATCCAATTTCAACGAATTAGAATAATAACGCATGATCATCGTGCATTCGCGATAAAGTAAGTTAACATTCTCGAAAGTCTGCTTATCGAGGCAATTTAAACGAAAATTAGAGAACCATGATTCGTTTTGACCATACAACATGATTTAGTTACCGGCCAATTACGCTACTTTCATTAGTAAAGTTTTCCCGTGGAACAAGCGGCGCAAAGCGGCCAGACAACTGTCTGGTTCCTGGTTTTCTTCTTCCCTGATCGTACACACAATCTATATATGCGCACATATATGTGTACGTACCTATTAGGCATTGTAAGTAACCACGTGAGAAACGACAAGCTCGCTTTACCTCATCCACGTCTTTCGACATTATTCTCATTATCCTTTAACATCCTTTTTCAGCATATTTAATGCTACATATTGACGCTGACCGCGTGAAATCTTTCTTTGTCTGTTCGTTACCATCGTTACATATATATATATATATATATTTATCGTAGAAAATGTCTTATACATAGTAACTCAACCATCCTCAAGTGTCGAGAATCTTATTGCTCGAGATAAAAATTAACACTGATACGCGACGTCCATTGTTACGGAATTAAGAATTTCTGTTCAAATAATATAGCCGATTGATGGCACCACGAGCGCCCTCTGTCCAATCTTCTGTTCATATACGCGAGATCTCGGTTTGTGGTTGAACTTTAATGAATTTCAATTGATTCGTCTTCTCTCGTTTAGAAGAGCACATCGTGGTGTGGCTGTGCTAAGCACCGCGACGTGGGTCGATTTTATGAGACGGACGTGACTCTACCGGTATCTTTTCTCAGATGTACGATTTCTATGCAGTTTTGGTCTCGCTTGGTTTACGATTCCTTCCGTTTATGATCAGGATAAGGCAAGACACGAATCATAAATTTCGATGACTCGGTTTCCTCTACTGCTGGTATTATAATTATTATAAACGGATGTGAATGTTGGACTTTTATCCCGGAAATCGAATCGTGCGATATCTATTATTATTCGCGAATAACTATGTGCAAATTAGGTTAGGTTAGGTTAAGTGTGCGCATGTACTAATAGCATGCGCCAATTTTGCTACTAGAGATTTTTGCGATTGAAATAAACAACATAATATTAAAAGAAATGCATAAGTATAAATCGTTGTTCCTACGAAAGAATATGATGTGTTAAGAAAGAAGTGTTTGCCGAGAGATATTTGCTGATCGTTCAAGTCGCGGAGTGAAAACACAACCAAATTTCCATACTCTACTTTATATGTACTACGACATTATTCCGTTAGAAAGCACATTGTTTTTCTTTTCTTAGCTTTTGTTCCTTCGGCTCATCATCCTTGTGTGATAGATGCACGCACAAGTGTGCTTCTTTCTAATTTCTTTTTATACGTCACTCTCTTGTGTTTCCATCGTTCTAAAGGGTTCTCTCACTATGGAAATTGCACCATTTTAAACTTCTATATGCATACATAAGTACCTATATAGATGCGTGTATATGTATACATACGAATACAGTATGGAGCAAACTTTTGCGAACAATAACTTTTTTCTTTGTAGTGTCTTTAAGATAAAGTAACGTGACATTAAAAATTCAAAGTTAAACGAATACCTTTTTCTTAAAAAGTTGAAAAAAATATTTCAACTTGCTAGATTGTGAAAATATTAAAATTATTAAAGATCGAGATGAAAAATTTCGATTATTGAGTTATTAATTTTAAATTACTAGTCATTTTCCAAAGAATCAAGTATTCAAATATTGAAATCAAATTTAGCAATAAAAAATTGTAAAAAATATCTTTTTTATCTGTAAAAAAGAAATCGTGAAATTCATACACATAAATATAAATATAATATCTAGTAGTAGTATATACGAATTACTCGATATTATTTGACTGCTCGTAAAAAAGCGCCCCCTTTCAGATTCGGATAACAATAGCATCTATGGCGTTTCTGAGTCAAAGTTTTGAAAAAGTTTTTCACTTTACATCCAATAATATATGGAATCACCAACTTGAACAAACATCAAACATTTGCGGATTGAACCGCGATCGATATTAATTTATTCGCAGCGAAAGCAGTTCTCTGATTTTACCTCGATTCTCAATTTCAATTATTGACCGTGTTCCATCGGGTTACGTAAACCATGTTGTCTTACTTGCCAAAAGTATTTCGATCGATCGTTTTAAACAATTTTTCGTAATAGTTGTTCGATAAGCTCAAAGATATCGTGAAAAATTATTAATACGTTGTTTACAAAGTGTGACAAAATTTGTGATTAATTAATGATAAAAAAAATAGAAAAGATAAATTAGGTTAGGTATATGCGAGGTCGTTAGGCCAACACCTGACGAAGAAAATATGTTCACATCCCATCGAAGTCGGACTACCGCTGCGATATTCAAGGATCTGAATGTCGTTCACGCACACTTTCTTCGTTCATGGATGAACAAATGATCAAACGACCCTAAAGTAAAAAAAAAAGGTGAACTCGCTTGTTTATCGGAGAGAGAAAAAAAGATGGAGGCGTGAAGTTCGTGAACAAGAGAACGAAATGTGTAGTCAGTGAAGAGAGAGAATGACGCATGGTGGTGCGAGAGCGAGAAGGAAGAAAAGTCTGTTGCGCGCGAGTGCAAGGGAACGAATGGAAGAGAGTGACAGAGAAAGAGAGAGAGAGAAATAGAGACGAAGGATGAAGTGCGTGCGCGTGTCGTATTCGAGAGAGACACGGTAGCTTCTCATAGAGAAGAGACAGTTGCTGGTTTGCCGCAAGGCTGTTTGCATCGAAGAGGCGAAAGTTACACCAAACGGGGTCCACACCCCATTTTTCGTCCTTCATCGTGTTTCGTTTCATTTTTTTTTCTTTTGGTTTTATTATTATACGATGTTTCGTTCCACGCCATTTAGCTCGACGTGATCGACTTATCGAGACGACGGATGTCGATTGATTGTCGCGCGATTTCGCGTCGAAACGTGCTATCGATTACGCGGAACGTCTTACGAAGGCTCGATAAACAGTGGTGTGATGTGTTGTGATGATTATTTGCGTTGATTGTGATCGTCCAAGGTAAAAGACGATCATCCATTTTCATCGTGAACGCGATCTTGACATGGAAATTGACGGGGTTTGCAATTAGGTCGCGAGAATCGGTCAAGTGTCGATCGAAGTGTAATTTTGGAAAGATCGTGCGAACGATGGAAAAAATGTAGATGAAAAAACATGGCAAACTAGCATATCGAAGAAAAAACTGTTGAAAATTAATAGCGTTATGGTTACCATGTGTATAGTTGAAGCAGCTTCGCCAGAGCCAGAAGTTCTTGATTGGTGCAGCAACCGGGTTCCATGACTCGTTCCGAAAATAATCGTCGTATTTTTACCGTCTCTTTATGCCCACTTCAGTGCCGCTGGAAGCCGCGTAAAGTGGCGTTAATTCGACGTGAAGCAATACGAACGTTGTCACGCCTTCGTCATTCCAACGAGAAGATGCAATTATTCATCATTGTTTTGTTCTTATAAAGAGATCGTCAATTTTGTTATCGTAATTCCATTACAAATTTTGTTAATTTTATTAAAAGATATTTTGATTTTCTTTGAAGAATAACAAAAATTTAATTTCTACTTAATTTTTTTCTCGACGAAACAGCGCTAATTTTTCCGTAATGTTCACGATCTACTTATAACCTACTCGCGTGGCGGCATATTGCTATATATATATATATATATATATATATGTCGTCTGTCGTCTGATCTTCGATAAATGCTGCTTCCTCGTAGCCTTATCTGAGCTTTCTGTCACGCGAAACTTTCGCCACCACGGCATCCAACTATTTATTTGCTCGCATTTCACCCAGGCACAATGCACGTCTGCCAACGTCCACGTATATACGTATATATATTCGAATGAATACCTCTTCGCGACACATGTATAGAAGTTCGTCGTCACTTAGCTTTTCACGCGTTAAAACACAATTGAGAAAGTAAAATCGTAAGATCTTTCGATGATTGATGTATCCTATAATTTTTCGAGGATTATATCGATTTTTATAGATTATGAATAAACGTGTAACAGGAATCCAAAGTATGGTTGAATGATAAAATTAATCGATTAATCGATTCGACTTGGATTGAACGAAACATTCTCGATTTGTTTCGTTCAATCTGTCGCATCACTGGAACGAAACAGGGAAAAGAAAAAGAAGAATAAGATTGGCGGAAATGTCACGGAATTTAAGACTTCTTCTCACGTTCCATTCGTTATATCAAAGTTATTTCGCTTTAGCTCATCCACCTCTAGGAAAAATGACTCATGAGGCGCATTAAGTACAAAAAAAAAAAAAGAAAAGAAAAAGTGCTAACAAAAAAAATTTTTTCATTCTAAATAAACACATCTTTTGATTGCGCATATTTTTGCTACTTGATCGAAATTTTATCTTCGAATCTTCGAATTTTTGATTCATCGATGACTAAAAATCGAAACTTAGATTAAACGAACAAAAAAGAAAGTTGATCACCTCGCTCCATCATCGAATTCGAATTATTTATATTCAATATTAGATTTTCACTTCTCGTTTCATAACCTGTTATTCTTCGTTCCATCTTGATTTCGAACAATCCACACTCTCTTTCCACATTGAATTCACACACACTCTTTATCGACTGAAATGACACCGTATATACTGGCCAGGAATTTGGTGAAGGAGATACATTTTTCCTTTAGATTGGCGATCGGTGCAGGTGAATGAATCCTTGCGATTCGCATTCGCCTCTTTAGCTTGTCCGTCGACCCTAACTAGCTATTTATATACACGAGCTTCTTGTCTCTATGCTCGTTCTTGTGCTTCTGCGTATCTATCTTGAAAAGATAGGTATAGTATAGATCTGCGCATGTTCACGCACTGACGAATCCGCTATTCGCTCGCTCGTGACCATGCGCAATCACTTATAAGCAACGAAGATATCGATTTATAGAAAATAGAATATACGAAATATAGAATATTTCGTATATCGATTAAACTCGTTATAAGAACGAATTGATTTACATCTATAATCATATTTTATTTTGAATCGCGTGATTTAGGTCTACGTTTTACAGGATCTCTTTTGAAAGCACACAGAGCCACGCGACTTTTTCTGATGCATCGTTATATAAATAATATTTATTAGGACCGATCATTTTCTATCGCTCGTTTTTGTTTTGTATATTTTTAGATAAAAAAAAACAAATGAAAGATAAAGTTCCATGACATTTTAGATATCATAGATTTTTCTTCTGGTGGTAATTGGCAAAATTACCACGAAATTAAATCTAAATCCGTGACAAAAGTGAAAATACTCGACTTCGATTTTCATACGTTCGTCACGTGATTTTTTCCTTTCGCTACCCTCTTCTCGTTGCGCGTCGTCGAGGCAGGGCACGTTCACGAAGAAGGAACAATTGCCGATGTTCCATCCGTTGAATCACCTGTCAATAGCCGTCGAAAAAGGAAATAGGAGTAAGCGCACCATGCTCACCGCCATGTTGGACCACCGTCGTCACTCGGCAAATATGCTCGCAGCATAATTATTAAGGGCGCAGCTGCGAGATGGCACGTACACCTTTTTTCAAAACCACCGCTATGCACCTCCATCACGCGACTACGTATTCCTTGCGTGTATATAGTATTGGTTGGAACGCGTCCGCAACCAGGGACCGGAAGTGTCGCGATACGCCATCCGCAACGTCGTTTATGGTCACTGCATATCGTTTTCCGATCGAGCAATTTACTCATAATGGTCGTTTCGTGTTTTCTTAACTTACAAATTAGATAAAAGTCTTGACGAAAGAGTAGCTATAATATTAACGCAAGAATAGTTATTTATAACTATTATATATTATAAACCTCGAAGTTACATATGTTGGATCCAAGAGGGAATATCAACTCGAGTTTTCTTTTAAATAAAATATTATCGATGCTAATCGAATTTTTTTTTTGTTTTTCACTCGGAATAATTTTAACTTAAAAGAAAAGCTAAAGCTTCAAAAAGCTAAACTATGTATGTAACCAATGTTTTCTGAAGAGGGGATTAATTAAATTATACATTCCTTCTTTAGATACCGTACAAGTTTGTAGCTTCAAAACCAACGATTGTCATTGAAGCCCTTTTCGACAACAAATTTGCAATTAATCCTCGTCCGATGAATCGTCTCGCTTCTTCATTATCCTCTTACTCTAACCGTTAACTTGTAGATCGACGTGATACATCGCGATCGAATGTGCACGTAAGTCGGTAGTCCGTCGTTCGAATGCTCGTACGCGTTGGTGCGCGTGTGAAAGTAACAATGCGTGGAACCGGTGTCGTACGTTTCGAGCAGGACGAAACGCATCCGAATCAATTGCTCGATGCCCATTGTTCCTCCTATCGCACGCGAGTGGTTGGTTCGATGAACTTGGAGATACTTTTGTTCGTGTGAATCGTAACACGGCGCGAACCTATCGGCATTTTATTTATTCCTCGGTTCGTTTTGTTCTGGAGGAAGAGGGCCGCTTTTGCCGTTGCTCGATACACGAGCGCCGCATTTATCATCCGTTCTATCGAGCCGTGCGAAAAAGAGAGAGGAGCGTCGACGTGAATTAACTCGTTGACTCACGTCCTCATAATTTTCCGTCGTCTCTTTAAAATTTAGTCTACGGGAGAGTACTTATAGTTGCATTCGTCCCCTCGTCGAATTTAAATATATCGAGGAAACGGATATATATATATATTTTTTTTAAAGATTTTATAAAATATTTATAAATTCGATCGATTTGCGAGATCTCTGTCTATTTATACGTATAATTTTACGATTTATGAAATCGAGACGTATATCCAATTACAACCAATGGTAATTTAAATCGATGATATAATAGTCAATCGCGAGTATACTCGTATATTCTAACATGTTTTGTAATTAGTATATCTTTTTTTGATTATTATTTCTGTATTTCCGTTCCAACGTATTTTTTTTACTGCACGCAAAAAAATAACGGAACGGAATTTAGATAAATGGAAACGGGAATACGAATTACGAAATACATATAATTTGACAGCGTATTAAGAAGGGATCGCGAAATAATTAAACACGTTACATTTCGTGTAAATTCTCACGTCCACGTGGCTGTTATCTGTCTGCTTCGTGTGACATACGTAACAACGAAACGAGCCGATAGGAAAAACGTTGGTGATAAGCGGATGATAAGGGATGATGCTCGTTGTCGGTCGCGAACCGGATGACGCGTATAAGCACGTATGTCTATGTGTGCTTGCGTATAGTACAGAGTTCAAGGCCGTCTCTCATCCACCGAACCGTGTAATTACTGAGAAACTTACTTTTGCGAAAATACACGCACTTGGGGAAGGGAAACTCGACAAAAGGAATGTAGAATGTATGTAAAACACAAGAAAGATTCGCATTTTTTTTCTTTCTTTTTTTTTTTTTTTTTTACGAAGTTGTTGAATTTTTTCTCTCTTTCTTTCTCTCTTACTCGTTTGTTAGCGACAGCTGTCAGCAACGATAGACCTTCGGTTCGGCCGTGGATCGATAATTCAACATTCTCACGAAGCCTTCTCTTCTACGAAGAGAAGGAAACGAATGGACAGAACAGGATGAAAAGGGGTTGAAAAGAGGGACGCATGGAAAATAGCGCGCGCTCTTCCCATTCGCACACACTAATTTGCATTCGAGATGTATAGAGGGAATCTCTCTTTTTTCGACAGGAGGGGGGAGTATTTCGCGGAGTAAAGTAACAGGATGAACGGGAAACAGGGTTGATGATGACGTTGTCTCGAAACGAGCCGACACGGTGTTTCGGACGGGCGATGAAATATTCGATCGACATGATCGAACGTTTCGAAAATGGGAACTTTGATCGAAGAGGAGAGAGAGAGAGAGAGAGAGAGAGAGAGAGAGAGAG
>NW_025224966.1:602593-605100 GCF_014066325.1 Apis laboriosa | reverse complement strand
GAGAGAGAGAGAGAGAGAGAGAGAGAGAGAGAGAGAGAGAGAGGAAGGGAAAGAAGAGGGGAGAAAAATCGATGAACGGCGTGACCGATATCATTTTTCTCCCTTGTATTATTCGAAATCGAGGTTGTTGATGCGGACGCGTCAAGATTAGCTACGTGCCGGGAATTCTGTCTGTATATATCGGATGAATATCGAAATCTTTCTCTCGTCTCGTCCGTTGTTCGTCGTCCGTCGTCGTTCCTCGTTATAGAGCGGAGACTTTAATTTTCCAGCGATCGATCGAGCAAAGGAGGGAAAAAGCATCGATCGCGCATCCCCTCCTCGCCGCCAATTTATCTCGAACGCGTAATTTCTCGTTCTCGTTCTCGTTTCTCGATCGAACGCTCCACATACGGTACTTCTTATCACGCGTCTATCACTTATTACATTTTTGATAATAACGCATTCGTCGATCGATGGATGAATGAAATTAGGGAAAGTAGAGGTGTATAGATACGATTTTATGCTCTTCTTCGTTTTCTCTTGATTATCTCGTCTTTTTTTTTTTTTTTTTTTTTCCGGCATCGTCGTTGATATCGGAACGTTTATTCGCACGATGGAAATCGAAACGAAGGTTCTGATCTGATTTTTCGAAAGAAAAAAAAAGATCGATTTGCCTCGATCTAATTTTCCAATTCCGTTGCTGTGAAAATAATTGATCATTGAAATTATTACGAATCTTTTGAAAAATTAAATTAAGAATAAAGAAGAATATCATAAAGAATTTTGTTGGCGGGAATCGGAAACGAAGGCCGATTTAATTTTTCGAAAGAAAAAAAAAGATCGATTTGCCTCGATCTAATTTTCCAATTCCATTGTTCGATTGATGAAATTATCACGAGCTTGAAAAATTAAATTAAGAATAAAGAAGAATATCATAAAGGATTTGGACAGCATTTTGTTTGTTGGAGAAAAACAAACTCCTGATTTCCAATTACTTACTCGCATTGATCTCGCGCGACGGACAAAATCCCCAATCAGAAATAATTAAATTCGGGTCTGCGAGAGAAATATTATTATTAAACGATTGAAAACTTTTCTAAAATAAAAACATATCGTCAATATATTTTGATTTTCGAAAATATTGTTAATTTATTCGAGAAATTATTATTAAACGATCAAAAACCTTTCCTAAAATAAAAACATATCGTCAATATATTTTTTTATTTTCGAGAATATTATTTTATTTAAAAAAAAAAAAACGATCTCATCGAGATCGAGAAATTTATAATTATGTATCATATCAACGCCCTCGTTCAAAGCTCTGCCCAATCGATATTATCGTGTACGGGCCGCGTATAAAGATAGGTGAAAATTTTCAAGAGGTTGCGGATAGAGGTCTGCGACCTGTGAGAGGCGAGTTGTGCAGGCCGCAGTGAATATTCCATTCGTAGTCACAGGATGTGGCGGGAGGGTTGTATGCGGTATACATATACATATATACATATATATGCCGCGCATAGGCTCGAACGGGGTTGCGGCTATTCCGGCTACCGGTTCTCGAGGGTTGTTCAGCTATCAGGGACGACGAATCGAACGCCTCTACGGGCCGGCGTTACTCGTTCCAACGTGCGCGCCACTCCGCGTTGCCGTTCCAATGAGCTGAATTAAATCGTCGTTGCGTCGTACGCGCTCGTGTACCGCGATTCGATATTCCCGGATTTAAGGAAATTTCAAACGAGATGATTGACTACTCGAAAAACGGGAGGGGGGAGAGCTTACGAACAACGCAATGGCTAAAAGTATTTCAAACGTTTTTTTTTTTTTTTTTTCTTCTCCTCCTTATCTTTTAATAAAACTTAGAAATTTAATCGAGAAATTTTTTTGCTTAACTTAAATTATACGAATTATACGAAACAATTTGTTTTTCATCGAGATTTCCAAAAATATCTGAATCTTAAATTGGAAAAACTTCGGTCGACGAGAAAATTCCTTTTTATCGCGCGTGATAATCGTTCTTTTCATTAAAATCGGTTACGCGATTCAAGTACGCGGATACTGCGGTCTAATTGCGCGTGGCTGCGGTTATTATTTCCCGCTGTTCGATTCTCCTCCCCTCCTCCTCCTCCTCCTTCCCTCCCTCCCCCCTCCCAAGGTCGCGTTCCTACGCGAGATCGAGTCTCCTCTAAGCACGCCTCTACCACGTTCTAGATTTCTCCGATAACAGGCAGACGAGAAACGAATTCAAGCAGTAAACGAGAGAGGACCAATTTCGTTAATGGGAGGGAGGGGAGGGGGGAGAGGGAAGAAGCGATCCATCCATCCATCCATCCATCCATCCCCCCCTCCCTCCCCTCGCTTCGAACGCGAAAGCAAACCGCAGGTTTGGCAAAGGTGAGATCGAATTAAACTTCCGTTCCGGCCAAAAACTCCTCTCCAGAGAATCTCCATTTCCAACGTTTGAAAATTAAAGTTCATGTTTTTCACGTCTCGATGGAAATGTATATATATATATATATATATATATA
>NW_025224966.1:519379-602450 GCF_014066325.1 Apis laboriosa | reverse complement strand
AGAGAGAGAGAGAGAGAGAGAGAGAGAGAGAGAGAGAGAGAGAGAGAGAGAGAGAGAGAAGGTGAACGTTCGCCCCTGAGCGCCGCGTGTGTCGGGGGTTGCGAGCCGTGTCAGGATCGAGGGGGAGGGGAGGGGAGGGGAGGGGGAGAGGGGGGAGGCGCGCCGGGGGAAGGACGCCGGGCGTCGCGGCGCAGGCTGCCGCACCCAGCAAAGCGCCTGCTCCCCTTGAACCGGCAAAACGTATACCTGACGCAACCGTGGAGGAGACGGCGACGAGAACGCGCGTCGCTCCCGAGACACGCTGTTGCTAGGCGCGCTCGTTTTCGGTGCTTCCGTTTCTCCCATCCCTCCCATAACCCTCCACGGACCGCATCCGCTTCCGGTTTCCGCCAAGGTCAACCCGACTATCCCCCCCTGCGTTTATTATACCAGGGAAAACCAGGTTTTCCTTCCTTCTCCCCTGCTGTGTGTGCTTGTGTGTGTGTATATATATATGTATATATATCTGTGTGTGTGGGTGTGAGTGTGCGTATGCGTGTGCGTGTACGTCATCGACAACCACTTTGGTTCGGGCCGTGTCCGTGTCCCAGCACGCGGCGGAGAGGAGATTCGCAGATTCGGGAAGAAGGGGAGAGAAAAGGTATAAGAATAAGAAGGAACTGGGTGATGGTGTCGTAAGTGAGCGAGGAGGAAACTCGTCGTGTGTTTGGGGAATCGGTGTGTGGAATCGGGAGGAATCGGCACGTATGGGGCAGGAAGTGGCTCAAGTAGAAACTAGTGGGTGGGTGACGAGAGGAGAGGAGGAAGATTTCGAAGCGGCGTGTCAAGGTTGCACGACCTTGATTCGGTCAGCGACACGGGCAGCACGGCTACGCTTTGCAAAATCGGGCGCAGATTCGAATTTGCGTGCGGAGCACGCGTATCCCGTATCTCGCTTCCCTTCGAATTTTCTTTAAAATCCTCTCCTTCTTTTTTCTTCTTCTTCTTCTTCTTCCTCTTCTTCTTTCTCTTCCTCGATATAGATCGATTATTATTCTTGTTGTTGTTATTGCTCGTTTTTCATTACTCGTTTTCGAAATTTTATCTATGTAATGTAATAAGTAGTTTCGAATCGAAGAGAATTTTGTCTTACTTACTTTTATACCGTCTCGCTTCTCCCATTGGATCGATCCGATAACCGTTTCGATTTCCCTCGCTGGATTATTTCATCGCGCGCTCCGTCTATTACAGCGCACCACGCATACATACACGCTTTTGAAGAGAGGAACGTTTAACACGGAGAAACCGTTTAGGAAGCTCGCCTTAGGTTAATTACCGTACCAACGGGAATAACACTGCGGTGGTCGGACTCTGCGGAGACTCTGCAGACAGACGTGGGTGGTGTCCATCTTGAAATAGATCACATGCCTTGGCAGTCGTGCTGATTTTTCTTTCGCAAAATATATCATTAACCATTTTTCCATCGTCTTCTTCTCGAACTTGGTCGTTCGAAACGAGTTCCGATCGTATCGAAAATATTTTTCGAAAGTTTCGAAAATTTCCTATCTTCAATAACGAGCACCAGCTTCCTGTTCGCTTCGTTCCGTTTTTGGCGGAATTCACGCGGTCAAATCGCAGTCCCTGCAGTCCTGATTTATCGTTAGGCGGTGTCTTTGAGACAGGTTATGCTCATCGTCGCGGCACACGCGAGAATTCTTATCGATTTTGTATTAGAATATTGAATTGACCCCAGAATCGAGAGTTTTCCAACTGGAAACGCGATCGTATTGCTATTCTTTCTTTTCGATTCAAATTTTCCGCTTTTTCTCCTGTTCACGTTTGAAAACGATTATCCCTAGAAAGGAAATGCAGAAGAATCGAAATGGTCGATGATTACACCGACGAAATCGTGGACGTTCAATCTTTGGAGGAAAACTTGGTTAAAATTTTCGAGCGTATGCTCAGTGTCCGTGTGTTTCCAACGGCGATATCGATTCGAAAGTGGCGATATAGCGAATGCACCGGAAAAGGAAGAAACATCGAACAACGAAGTAATTGAATGGAAATCAGCCTCGTGTGTCCAACGCGCGTTTTAAACCGTATATGTGACCGTTCTTCCTCCAGAAATTTGTGCTTAACTTTTTTTTTGTTGCCTGCTTTTTTTTGGTGCGATAAAATCGATCAAAGTGCAAACAAGCAACAGTGAAAGAAGAAATTTACGTTCTAGAAAAAAAAAGTTTCACCTGATTGTGCGCCGATGAAAACAGTGACTAGTGGTGGGTGATGATCAGTGGGCCCACCGTTTCGAATGAAGTGGTTTTAGGATGATGGTGGAGCGTGTCGAGGACCATCTCTTCATGTATCGACGTCCCGTTTACCGGGTCTTCCAGTACCTCGAAACCACCGAGTAAGTAAAAAAAAAAAAGAAAAGAGAAACATGTGATTATTCAATTTATCTCCTTATTCTAACCGATACTAAGAGACAAGTGAAAAAAACGATCGACAAATGTAAAAAGATCGTGTTTCTCTTAACGAATCGAATCTCCATAATAACGCGTATGAGAGGGCTTTTGAAAAGTTTGGCCGGAGGGTTTTCTTTCCTTAGACATGGTGGGTATCCAGCTGTTAGAATCTCGAGGACTTCGAAACAACCGTTTAAACAAAAGGGGTTGACTCGTTTGAAGAGCGCGCCCAATGGCAATTTGCGTGCATAAAAGCTTTGAGAGAGAGAGAGAGAGAGAGAGAGAGAGAGAGAGAGATAGTTTCGTAAACGGATTCTTCCTTTCGTGTTACGTCGATGGGAACGAGTAACCATGGTGAAATTATCACGAGATCGGTTCCACTTTGCTAATTGCTTTTATTGAAGCTCGAATAACATGGTTCGTTACGGTGGCAAATTTTCTCGCCCGTTTCTCGGAGATTGAATTATCCACTTTTCTATGTGTTCAAGTCTCTCGATACTTTCCGATCGAAAAAGATTCGTACTCGATTAAATAAGTAGATATTATTATTACTTATTCGCGGTACAGTTAAGGAAAAAGTTATATAAGTAGTTAGAAAAGTGTTGAAAATGAGAAAAGTTTAAGAGAAAAAGTTTGGAAAGACGTCTGCGACGATTCGCAATAGCTTAAACACCGATAGATATGTATTGTTCACTGGAAAGAAGTCTCGCGGAAAGGATGCGGAATCCGATTGGTTAATTTGGGAGGAAACGCCTACTTTCCACACGCATTTTTGTTTCTATCATAGTATTTGTCACATATACTAATTCAAACGATTTTTATCTAAACCTTGATGCATTAGTGTAAACATAGAAGTCAGAGAATTCTAACGTACATAATATATAAATTTTTTTATTTCTCATAATATGTATATATATTATTATGATTTGTAACAATAATTTAATTTATAAATGTAATTTTGTATTCGAATAATTAAAATAATAATTGAATAAGTTAGACATACTATAGATATATTAATATTATATCGAAATAATTAATAGTTTCGAAAATATTTTAGTTTTTAATCTTAGATGATTATTCTAACATAACTTCATAAATAAAAAATAATTTTTTTACAATTTTGAACATTCGAATTATATCTTTTCTACTACTATGAGTAGTGTTAGAATTGTCAACAAAGCGTCTGAAGTGGGGATAGGCAGTCCTAACGAAGGACTTTTTTTTCCTCTGTGCCGTCCTGCGAGACTTTTTTCTAACAGTGAACAGTAGCTATATTTACGCTTTGTCTCTCCTCCGATCCAATATTCTTTCGCGGAAAAAACTGAAAGCAGAATCGATGCGAGCTTTGAAATGAAAAGAGCGTATCGTTAAACTCGATTTTCATTATTCAAGAAGATTCGGTCGAGGTTCAACGAACCTTTCAATTATAATTTTAGATCCAATGTCTGGAGTAATTTCATCATTTTTCGTGATGAGAGAACATCGAATTTTAATTTTATGGCAAATTACTTAAGTTTCTAGAATTGTAATATTAATAAAGTCGATTACTCGAATAAAAATTTTCGTATTTAATGAAACACGATTTCGGATAGGAGTGGAAACAAGTTAGAAACGAGCTTGGCTGAGTGAAAGCTTATTTCTGCTACTTCTCTACTTTATTACTTGATACATTTTCCATACGATTAACGAGATTCTTGCCACTATAGAAATTCAAAATATTCCAAGAAAAAATTAATTAGAGAAGAAAGCGACTTTCGAATCTCGAAAGATGTGATATTATTTATGCACATTCCATACATTAATCGATATATATATTATACATCTGTATTAATATATTTATTAATACTGCAATATAATGATGTAAATTATATTTCGATATAATAGTACGCTAACCGATACATTCCGCATTCTCTTAATCTTCCATCTTTCGCCTAAATGTCATTAAACACCGGTAGCTCATTATCATCGCGAACCTTTCACGCCGCAACTTGATCGTGTTGCGAGACCCGATATTTTACATTTCTCCTATCCACCATTTCCTTATCCAAATAAATCCGATAAATTAATTTAATTTTCTCATTTCCGATCCCGGTTATTAACCGTTTAATCGAAACAGGAATGAAAGGTAAAAAAATTAAGAAACTATCGGAAAGTTTGATAGATAGCGGAACGATCGAACGTCTCCAGGCAGTCTGTTCGCGCCGACACGCGAAACAACTCGATCGCCATTCCGTTTATTTACGCCGTAGGAATTGCGGTAACCGTGGCGATTTTTCACCGACGTCCCACGCGGCGTTGAAGCCGCGGTGAAACAGAGAGGAAAGAAAGAACGGCCGGTCGGAGAACGGGGGGGATTGGATCGATCAGTTTCTGGTTGACGCGCGACGTCGAGACACCAAGAGCGTGCAAAGCGTTGTGTTCGAGTAAATTGGTTTCTCCTCGAGGGGGTGGGTGGATCGCGGAAGAAAAGGCGCGGGAAAAGAGAGAGAAGAGCGGAATTCGCATTTTTTCGTCTTCGCGTTGAAAACTATCCAAGCGGCGGATGGAGGAGAGGTAGAAGCAGTCACCGCGAAATTAAAATACGTACGCTATGTCCGTTCCTCGCCTCTCCTCGTCCCCTCGGTACTGTAACTGCACGGTGCCCGAGCATAAGGCTTAGAACCACTCCGGCCAGATGTAATTCAATTTGGTAAAACGAGACCCATGCGATCGTTTCGACACGGCGTCTCGATTCGCCTTGCATCGATCACGAGAGAATCGAGTGGACACGGTGTTGTGCGCTTCGAAGGAATCGAGTTACCGGTGGATGAAGGAAAGCGGAGAGGAAACGGATACCCGGACAACGACTATGACTATGGGGATCGATCGTCGATCGAGCAAATTTTCTTTAATTATCATTCGTCTCGAAGGACGATAGACGATTTTTCCCTCTCTTCCTCCCTCCGACCCCCTCCCCCAAATATTTAGGAATAAAAGGGGATTATGTTGGAACTGGTGGAGCGAAAGGCCGGCGGGATCTCGTGGCCGAGTTGTCGAGGTGAAAACTTGGAATCGGTGGGCAAAGATCCGAAGGAGATGTTGTTTCTCGGGCAAAGGGACAAAGCTTGCCCGAGAGGGGGCAAACGATGGAAGAGAAAAAACGGGGGAGGTGGTTTACTGTGCTCGTTGGGCCAGCTGAGATGCAGCCATACCTACTACACCCCTGACACGTTGGGCACGTGGAAATTTCACAGGGTGTCTCGTCCAAGAAGGTAAAATCGAAACGCGATTAAATATAATGTTTTCAAGGCGAAATAGGGGGAAATGAGGAAGCGAGGATCGCGAGTTTTCGCAGCTCGCGTAACGAAGGTAAGCAGAGGTAAGCGAGCCTCGTTACGCGGCTGTGACGATGCAAGAGCGCAATAGAGAAAGTAATAGTGAAAGGTAAAGTGCGTGGGCGACAGTCGCAGGTGCGTGGTGGTTCCGATCACGGCGAGTCGAGCCGAGCCGAGCCGGTCCGTGTCGGGTCAGGGACAAGCTTCATCTACTCTCTCTCTCTCTCTCTCTCTCTCTCTCTCTCTCTCTCTCTCTCTCTCTCTCTCTCTCTCTCTCTCTCTGTTTCTTTTTTTCTTTTATCTTTGCACCCTTCGTCAATAGAAACGACTCGAGGGTTTCGTTCTCCCTGGAAAACACGATCGAAATTTCCCCTCGTTTTCTCCTTTAGCTTCTATGGAAAGAGTTAAATCTTCGTTGCGTTAAACAAAGATATATCATAATTATAAGTGACAAAGATTTCTGATCGTTTTGGCGCGCAATTAACGAGATTAGAAATTATTTAATATTGCCGCGTACAATTGAATTAATTCCGCCCGATTTAGCCAGCCACGAAGACGAATAGTCGACGGGAAATGAATATTGATCGCGTGTTCCGAAAACTGGTCACGTGTCCCTCGTTACATCTCGATTTCAAAGAGATTGCCATCTCTTCTCGCGACGGCGACGTCGCGCCAATAATGCTATTTAATCAACCACGCCGGTTGCACAACTTGCTTACTTCGTTACTTCGACCACCCGTTCTACTTCGTTAAAAAAATCTCTGTGTGGAATGGGATTGCACGCATCGCGCGCGTAATTGCAATGGACAAAGTCGAATAGCCGGTGGTTCCCTGCGTAAACGTCTCGTCCCTGACCGACGACGGCATTCCTTAGCCGGACGACGCTCGTAATATACATTTGCATTAATAGCACACGATGCGAGCACACGGCTCGTCAACTTTTCGAGCAAAGAGGAGGCCAGAGACGATTTCGAGCGATGCGACGATGTTGCCATTCATTCCCGCAGGGATCCTCAATGTGTTTTTCAATGCCCCCTTTTCATCGCTCGAAATTGAAATAATCTTAATAACACGACAACAAAAGTGAGAACAAAAATCCATCTCTGATCGAAACACCAACTCCTTTCTTGAATTCCTCTTCGTTCTCTTTGGGATGCATGCGACTCGAGCACAGTGAATTGATACGAGTGGAAAGGGAAGAAGTAGACGCGCGTATATACGTTACTTAAACACGTGCGCAGTCTCCTTTTCACAACTTTTCGTCGCGTTTCGTTCACGCTACGCGAAATTTCTATCGCGGCAACAGTGCATAATCTATCCTCGCCATCGCTGGATACGTTTAGGAGGGAAAAAGAGGAAAGGATTTTTCTTTCTCGATCGACGGGAACCACGACCCAACTAATTTATCGTATCTGGCATTTTGTTAGCTCATCTTGTAGCATCATCGGTGGAAGCTTTCTTCGGAAAAATGTGAACGATACGCGGTCTATACATGTCGATTCATCGACAAAGCTCGCATGATTCAATATAACCATGGATATGGAGGATGTTATCGTGCAAATTTTAATCTTAACGATAAGAATTGAAAGTCGTCAAAGTATCTAGTCGTTTCTCATCATTTCCGAGAGTGAAACCTCGGGAAAAACCAGGTCTCGACGAAAATGGTAATTAACGAATGTATCGCGAGTATACTTTTATGTTTTTGTAACGCGCGAAGAACAACTGCATACAATCATATTTGTAATTGTTTCGCGTAAGTATATTGTCGCGAACTGTGTGTGCCCCTCTCTCTCTCCTGTAAATGGACGACGGAATAGCAAAAATTGAAATTTCTCTTAATGAAATTATTCATTCGTTTTGCAATTGCTGTTACTCGGGCGAGATTTTATCGATGTGTATCGAGACGATTGTGGTAACGGTCATTTTCCTTTTCGCGCAGCCATGAGGGGATGAGCACTGGCGTAGGAGATGGAGCTGGTGGAGGCGGTGGCGGTGGGGGCGGAGGCGGCGGCGGCGTGCAGGGAAGTGGAGGCGGAAGAAATACACCACCCCATGGATCACCCACCCCCATGGATAAGGCGACTTTGAAGGTCCATCTGCCTAACGGTAACGGTCTCCATCTTTTCTCTCTCGAATGAAATGATAATCAAAGTGATCGAAACGGAACAAACATTTTTTCGAAAGAATTGCTTCAAACAAGAGTGTATATTATTGATAACAATTATTCGATCGATTTTTAGGTGGTTTCAACGTTGTTAAATTCGGTGATGCGATCGATGTGAAAGGTATCATCACTTTGGTGACTAGTCGGCTAGCGGTTGGAACCAGACACTATCATAACCTTTACGCCATGAGACTGCATCATCCTGGATCGGGAGAGAGTTACTGGTTGCATCAGGACACGACCATGTATCAGGTATTTTTTTTTCTTTTTCTTTTTTTTTCGAAATTCAACGCCAATAATCGTTCATTATTATTATAATCAGGTTCAAGAAAAGTACGAAAAGAAACATCCTCATTGCGAGTGGAGGTATGAGCTGAGAGTACGATACTTGCCACAGAATCTCAACGATCTGTACGAGAAGGACAAAGTGACCTTCTATTATTATTACGATCAGGTATCTTCTTCGAAATCTATTTTTATACTTCGATTTTCTAATGTATATATATATATATATATATATATATATATATATATATATATATATATATACGTTGAACGAATATAAATCAAATTGTTTGTACTATAGGTTCGAAACGATTATCTGTGCGCGAATCACGCGGCTCTCGATCAGGACGTGGCGGTGCAATTGTGTTGTCTAGAAATTCGCTACTTTTTCAAAGATATGCAACAGATCGCTCTCGACAAGAAGAGCAATCTCGAGTACCTGGAACGAGAGGTATGGATACACAGAAAAAAAAAAAAAAAAAAAAAAAATATCCTTAAAAACTTTTCAACTTTTTGACAGTTTCCAAGTTTCGTTTAAAATATCGTCACGTTCGATTCACAGGTCGGCCTGCACAAATTTTTACCACGATCCGTGTTGAATGGAATGAAACCAAAGGCGTTGCGCAAGCTAATACAACAACACTTTAAAAAGGTTGCGGTATTGTCGGAGCTAGAATGCATGTTCAAATTCTTCGATCTTCTGCGTGCTCATTATAGATTCGATCAGGAGAGGTTTATATGCGCTTTGGGGGTGAGATTCAGTTTTGATAAATTAAGAAAATTGATCAATTCCTCCATCGTTGTTTAAATTTTTTTTTTTTTTTTCTTATGACAGTCGAGCTGGTCTATACCCGTAGAACTAGTCATTGGACCAGATTTAGGCATATCTTATATGGCTCATAGAGGTGGGACGGTGGTCAGTATTAAGCAACTTTCTTAAACAACTTTCTGTACGTGTTTTCTTTTACGTGTCCTGTCATCGTACGATTTTTTTTGTAGCCAACGAGAATCGCGGAATTCTCTCAGATACAATCTATCCAAACGCTGGTATCCGATTGCAAGGAACACGCAAAAGCCTGTATTAAATTAAGAATAGCCGGAGCTGCTGAAACGCTTAGTATCACGTGCTCGAGTTTAGACCAAGCGGAAAGTCTCGCGGATTTGATCGACGGTTATTGCAGACTTGTCACTGGAACCAATACCTCGTTGTGGAACAGAAAAGGTATATATGTACAGTAGCATTTTGCTCGAAATATTTAAGCAGCCGTAAAGACGGGCATGCTTCATGAATAAATTATTTTCGATTTTTTTTTTTTTTTTTTTTTTTATTCTCTTTTCGCATTTTTAAAACGGACAATTTCGATGTTGATGCGAACGAACGTTTTTCCTTTAGCTTTTCTCGATATTCGTGATAGTGTGTCGAAGAAAGAGACTTGTTTACAAATATTTAGCTCCATTGTATTTTTACAATATAATCGTATATATATTTCACTTTCCAAATATCTCGCACGAATTTCCCCTCTTTTTTTTTTTTTTTTTATGTTATACGAAAGATACTAAGTTATATAATCGTTTACACTTCCAAGCTGCATCGTGGAAAAATTATCCCTGTCCATGCAAAGGTTTGTAGTTTTGAATGACCCCATACCGTAGTTTAGAGTGATCTTTAGAATGATTGCACGACGAGTTTGAACGACGTTCATTCGCGATTATTGATTGTATCCCTCGCTTTGAAATAGATGCTCATCCCCCAAAATACAGACAAGACGGTTCCAATAGTCCGGAGAAAAACGTAAGCAAAACGGGGACTATTTTGTCGGAGGACTACGCGGAAATTGTGGACGAAGAAGGAGATTATTCGACTCCAGCTAGTGAGTATTAAAAAAAAAAAAAAAAAAGGAAGAAAAATAGAAAAAAAGAAACAAGATTATTTTTGTATTTTATTTGTATGAAAAAAAAAATTTTTGTTAAACTTTGATAATTTTCCAGCCAGAGATTACGAGATAGTTAGGAATCAAGTGGAATTAGGTGAAATTATTGGAGAAGGTCAATTTGGCAATGTACATAAAGGTTCATACAAAGGGCGGGACAATCAAGTTATACCAGTGGCGGTGAAAACCTGTAAAGTCGATGCAGATCTCGCGACGTCGGAGAAATTTCTCGAGGAAGCCTGTAAAGAAATTTTAATTGAACTCTCAATTGAATCGACAACGAATGAAAGTTTAGAAATGACATCTATGATATATGCGTATAAATTTCAGATATAATGCAACAATTCGAGCATCCTCATATTATAAGACTTATCGGTGTATGCTCGGAACCACCCATTTGGTTAGTAATGGAATTAGCCAAGTTGGGAGAGATGCGAGCTTATCTGCAATCGAACAAACATCGTCTAGATCTCGCCACTCTTCTACTTTACACATTTCAATTGAGCACTGCCTTATCGTATCTCGAAAGCAAGAAATTTGTCCATAGGTACTTTCGATTAAAATTATCGAAATTATTGATTGAAGAGAATCTCTGATAATTATATTTCGTATTCTAAATATATTTTCATCGACTTATTTTACATATACAGGGACATTGCTGCGAGAAACGTGCTAGTTTCTGCGCACAATTCCGTAAAATTAGCGGATTTTGGTCTTAGTAGGTGGGTGGAGGATCAAAGTTATTATACAGCAAGTAGGTGTAAGTTGCCCATTAAATGGATGGCACCGGAGAGTATTAATTTTCGAAGATTTACTACATCTTCTGACGTTTGGATGTTTGGTAGATATTTCTTTTTTTTACAACGAATAAATTTCTTTTTCTTTAATATTCCAAAAAATGTAAAACAATTTTTCTTTTATTCTTCTAGGTGTATGCATGTGGGAAATTTTAATGTTAGGCGTAAAACCATTTCAAGGTGTAAAAAATAACGAAGTGATCCGTAAATTGGAAAACGGAGAAAGACTTGCATTACCGAATCATTGCCCTCCACGATTATATTCTTTGATGTCTCAGTGTTGGAGTTACGAACCGAGTAAACGACCAACGTTCAAAGAGATCAGGGAAACTTTACAGTACGTGATGCACTTTCATCTTGTTCTTTCTCGATTCGATATCTTTTCCATTACGAAAAATTATTAAATGTTGCAGTGAAATTTTATTGGAAGAGAAACATCAGCAACAAGAAACGATGAGACGGGAGAACAGAAGAGTACAAGCCATGTCTTGGGGTACGTATAATGAAAAATAAAGAAAACAAGGAACGCGTTTATATAAAGCTTCGATTCGAGATATTTTATGGTGCACGTAGCGGATAATCTCTCGTCATTTATAGGGGCAGACGATGTACCGCCACCGAAACCTTCGAGGCAACCGCAAAACACGACGGATCAATCTCAGTTAACCGCCGCAGCGCCGGTCTCGACATATATTGTTGCGCAAAATCCCGAGGTTCTTGCGCAACTTCTCAAGGATAATCAAACTAGGGGGGTATGTCCCTCCGTCTACACAACCCCTGCCTCGCCTTTCAATACCTTAGCCGTACAATTTCAAGACGAAGATCAAGTCTTAACCACTGCTTTAGTTTCAGATCTACCCTTTTTCGATCCAACCACTTCAGAACCTTCCGCCTCTCATGACACTCATTCGGGAGATTCCACTTTGTCCGACACTAATTTGGATTCCCTCGATTCCTCGGACACTCCTCTCATGTCTAGTCTTAACATTTCAGACGCGACACAAGCTCAATCCCCCGCTGCTAACAGAAAGCAGCAGAAGGTTAAAGAGATGCAAAATTTGTACGCGGTTAGTTCAAAAGTTGTTGGTAGCATTGCAGGAGATTTGTATTCTCCCGTGCAAAAATTCACAACGTCCGGTGCTATTCCAATAACAACTAGCGTAGCTACTTGCGGCGAAATATACGGGCCTGTCGCTAATTTCACCCAAAGTTCCGCCATCGTTGGTAATCTTAGTCAAAGCCCCAGTGTAGGTGGTAATTTTGGTGAAAATCCTGGAAATTTTGGGCCCAGCAGCTTGAATAGTATCATAGGATTGAATAATCAAAATCAATTGTCAAATTTCGGCCAATTCTCTAATAACACGAACCAAGCTTTTAACATTGCTCAACCGGTCAGCCAAAATTCTAATTGCATACAAAATCCTACAACCGCTGTCGTGTATCCCCGTATACCGGTTGTTACTTCGAGTAACGCTGCTATTTCTGCATCCAATACGGAATGTTTGTACGGACCTGTGTTAAAATTCCGAGCGCAAAACATCCAAAACCAAAATGTAACTGATTTGAAATCCGTAAACGTGTCTGTTGGAACTACCATGGCGAATGTTAGAGGCAATTTAGCGCATACTTCTACTCCAGGACCAAACCTGCAAACACGACCTGCACACGCTCAGAATTATCAACATCAACAAATTTATTCGAATATAAGTACAGCGACACCACAACCGATGTATATGCCGCAGTCGCAGAATGCGCAAAACAATCAAAAACAAAATCCAATTCATCAATCTGTTTCTTACATCCCGTCGCAACATACGAATCAACAAAATCAAGCAATCAGCGCTAATCCAATTTACACGGCGCAAGCGACTTCTGTTACGGTCGTGCAAGCTCAGAAGGTTCAAGGTCCTGTATATGTGCAACAAATTCAAGCTGGAATTACGAGCCATGTGCCGAGTTCCCAAGCGATGAACGTGAATCAGCAGCAATTGTCTTTTGAAATAGCACAAAGTCATCCCATTCAAGTGCATTTCGCCACATCGGGTGGTACGGTCCAATCAACTAGCCAGCAACACCTTCATCCGAGCACATCTAACATTGTAATCGGTCAACAATCAAGTTCCATTACTGCCACGCAACATAGTCAAGCACAATGCAACGTAGCGAATCTGCCAATTACTGCTGCAACAAACGCAACGCAGTATTTAGTACAGCCAATAGTACAATCAGGGATGATAAGATCTACTCCCACACCTCAAATAGCAACCGGTGTTGCAAAGATCACTACATTCGTAAATCAAAAGCAAGATGAACAACTAACAAGTTCGACAGATGGCACACTCTCTGGATCACTGATATCCTCTGCAGTCAGTGATAGCACAATGTCATCGAGCAGCTCGATGACAGAGGAGGCACAGCAAGATCAGGTTTGGCAACGCCTCCTAGGAATGAAAATCGCATCCTTTATCTGCAACAGCATATTGTTTTTATTTATAATTCGAAATTCTTGCAGCACTATACTTTTGTTGCAATTCAAATATATATATATATATATATTCAATACATATATATATACATACATGCATAGATACATACATATATATATACATACATAGAACATACATATATATATACATACATAGATACATACATATATATATATACATATATACACACATACATATACATGTATATATACAATGTATATTGCTTTGGTATATGCAGTTACGGTCACACATTAGTTTGTTTAAATTTACACAATGACCCTTTTTTTTCATTTTATACATAACTAGATGGTACTTTTTATTCATAACTGAAATGAATTTTATTTTGCAGTTTTGATAGGCTAATCTGTTTGCATGATGAATGGAGATAATATTATCATTATAACAATCTGAGCTGCATGTAATTATAATTGCACTACTATTTTCTGAAATTGGTTTTGCATCAAGAATTATGCATCTCTTTAATTTTATTATGTACATATGTTTATTAAACTCGTTGAAACAGTGAATTATGATTACAACGATTACGAACGAATCGATAAAAATTGAAACGAATTTTTTTCTTTCAGAGGATCGTACAATCACAGTTATTCGATAGCATCACGGAAAATTTCAGCAGTGGTATTGACGATGAACAAAAATTATTAGAACAACGACTTTTAGAACAGCAGCGTCAATCGGAAGAAGATAGTCGTTGGTTAGCAAGAGAAGAGGTGCGATTAATTACTTGCATCTTTCATATTTACAATGAATAATTTGGTTTAATATTTTCTCTAAAAATCTTTATTTCGATATTTAGAAACGTCTATCCATTGCGACGAGTGGAGATGAAAGCGCGAGTCCTCCAGTTCCACGTTCGGTTACTCAATCACCAAGTCATGAACAGCATGGCGCTAATACTGGTTCTATAGGATCTGATAAAAGTACCGAAAAAGTAATCGTTGTAAAGGTAATTTTTCTAATTAAAAAAATAATTTTTTGAAATCATGAACAAAATTATAAAAAGAATGTTTATTTTATAGAAAATGGAACCTACACCAACTGCCGATCTAGATAGGACGAACGATAAAGTATATGATTGTACCACTAGCGTAGTTCGTGCAGTAATGTCTTTATCTCAAGGTATATATTATTATCTTTAATTTTAAATTTGAATAATTTTAATAACATTTTAATAATATTGCAAACAAGGTGTTCAACAAAGCAAGGCTGATCAATATTTAGAATTAGTACGTAAAGTGGGTATTGAATTGAGAGCGTTACTTTCATCTGTCGATGCTTTGATGGATATATTACCTATATCTGCTCATCGAGAAGTAGAAATGGCGCATAAAGTTCTTAGTAAAGATATGGCAGAACTTGTAACAGCTATGAAACAAGCTCAAAAATATAGTGCTACTACATTAGATGCTGAATATCGAAAGTAAGTGCTTTTTTCTTAATAATGCATATTAGCTTATTGCCATATAAATTTCAAAAAAAATTTAATGTAATTTCAGAGGGATGCTCTCAGCGGCTCACATTTTAGCAATGGATGCGAAAAATCTTTTAGATGTAATCGATTCGATACGTATTCGTTATCCATATGTAGATAATCAGATTTGCCAAAATCAAAATCATATTAATACTTCACAAGAATCGATGTCAGAAAATCGTATTCGTTCCAGTCAATCTGGAGAACAATTTCTAAGGAGAAGTCAATCGAGCGAACGTCAAGGTACTACGTTTAGACAGAGTCAAAGCGGTGATCTTTTACATAGAATGGGTCAATCCGTCGATCGTTCATTGCAGGTAAATTTATATCTCGAAATAAATTTTATATAATATATAAAATTTTTTATATAATGTAATTGTATTCAAAAATTATTGTAATATTTTTTTATTTTTTTAAAATTGTAATTATATAATATTATATATATGTAATTTATATCATTTTCTACTTAGGGTAGTCAAACTGATATCAGCAGCGGCTCTAGTTTAGAAAGAAGGCATCATATCGTTACTAATAGTCTTGAACGCAATTCAACAACAAGAAGACAAATGACAACAAATAGTTTAGAAAGAAAAAGACCATCATTGTCTTGTAATATCAGTCCCATGAATAATTCGGTTAATTTGCCACCAATGGTACCAGTTACCTGCAATTTAGTCCAAACAGTTGGACCTGTTATTCATCCAAGTCAAACAGTTACAACAGGTATTAATCAACAGTCAGTGTTTACAACTAATAATAAAACAAATGAAAATGCAACAACTGATAGCTAACAACGAGGTGCCTTTGCATTAAGGTATAAGTAATAATATCAAATTATTTATTGCATGAATTTGTACGAAATTTCTCATACTCATTACTCAATTATATTTTTTATTTATTAATTTCAGGAAAACTTCGAAGTAATAATTATATGTATATAGTCTACATCGTACAAGTTACCCATTTACATCTCATACATAACTCAGCAGCAAGAGATTTAATATTTATGCTTTATAGCTCTTTTTAACATTTAATAAACTTTGTCTAAACGTACTTATAGATAAGGCAGTATTCGTTAAATATAACATAGATTAGGATTATCACGAAAAAACATAAGTCACAGCTGAAAAGAAATCACTCCAAAGTTTTAGAATTATTATTAATTTGTTATTATATAATAATCATGTGTGAATTGGGTGATGCAAAAGATAGCCTTGAGTCTAAAAAATTATAAACATAAATAATTTTTATTGATATCAAATGTAACATTTATATGAAATAAAATATTTAAATTTTATTGCATATATTATAATATTATTAAAAATTAATTATAAAAATATTATCATTATAATATAATCTATAATCTATCGCTTCAAAGATTGTCTTATTGTATCACCCAGTATGTAGTTGAATAATTCTATATATATACATAAATATAGATATTTATAAATATATATTTAAATGAATAGTTCAAAATATTTTATGCAAAAAATTTAATTTCATATAGGATACAATTTTACAAAATTATTTTTACGAATTTATAATTTATAATAGTCTATTTCCTGCTAAAAGGAGTGATTATAATTGTAAAAAATGGGACTGAATGTTATTTCTATTAGGTAATTATTTTGTAATTCATATCGATTTGTGAAATTTATATAAAATGTTTTATAAAAAAATGAATCATTCTTCAGCGGCAAGTCAGTTCCTATAAAATATTTATACAAATTTCATCATTGCATAAGAATAGTATTGATAACTTGTCAACATAATGCGCTTATAACGGCAGTGCATTTACAAATCTATTAAATATTCCATAAATTAAATATTCCATTTTTATACATTTATTTTTTTACATTCCTGGGAAGAAATTTAGTTTCATATTGGATTAAAATTATTGTCCATAATGTTTGACTGATTTTTATATTGCTCATTATTTTACACAACTATAGTTTTGAATACTATGTGCCAAGGCGTATTTATATGTACAATATGAACAAATTTTATTATTGACTATACATGTACAGTAATATTTTTAATGTAACATCCCAGGAATTTGTAATTTACGATTATAATGTTCGACACTGCTATTGCATCGAAAATATAAAAGATTTTTTTTAGATTTACTTTAATTGTATATAAATAAATATTCAAAATTTGTATCATTTAATAATAATATTAATTATTGAGTTACAAGTATTATTTCTAGTAAATATTATTTTTCACATATATTTTATTATATTCAATTTTTTTTTCCACAAATTGTAGTCACTTATTTATTAGAATTCTATTGAATAAATATTCTATAGAATTTTATATTAAATATTTAAAAGTTTTCAATCCTATATCTTTCATGATGCATGTTTATATCATCTTCAATATTGTAATACTACATAAAATATATGTTTTGTTTTATAATTCTTCTTTATACACAATAATAATAGTTTTTAAGTATGCCATGACGAATATTACAATATATGATGATGTAATAAAATTAAAATATTGTTAGAAAAGAAACTTTTGTTTTTATAAAACATATGTTGGATAATTTAAAAAATTGTATATGTGACAAATTTTATTAGTGAACTGATTATATGTTATAAATTTTTCAATTATCATTCAATAAACTTACTCAATTATTTGTATATATACATACACACGCGCGCGCACACACATACACACACAAAATCAATTTAAAAATAATAAAAGCTTAATTTATTTTAGTTTTTTTATAGCTAAATATCTTCCACAATCATACAAGATTTCGTAATTTGTATAACAAAATAATAAATATATAAACTATTTATAATTGTTAGTATATATAAAGATAGTTGTAATTTTTTTTTTTTAAGAAAAAGGATAAAATAACTACTGAAATGAAAATATTCTAGCATCATTGAATTACTGTTATTAATTAAGTAATAAAAATTAAGACACAATATTTAAAAAATATTTATAAAATTGTGTAAATGTAACTATGTATTATTACTACAGACAAAATAATAAATAGATAATTTCAGCATTATGAATACTTTTAAGATTGCCACATAATAGCACAATATCAACAACAACAAGTCAGCATCAACATATTTACATTATTGTATATATTTTAATAAAAATGCGTCCATTTAATTAATAATCGTAGCATGATATTGATATTTTTTTATGTCATTTCGACAATAAGTGTTTATTTATTTTATTTAATTATGTGTAAGGCGAATTAACAGCTCATGAACCAATTGTAACTCTTCCCTTTTTTCTTCTGTTCTTTTTATACTTTAAAAAAATCTCCTATCATATTATTAACAGAGTATTCTTCATCACTTATAATTATATTTCATTATTTAATTTAACTGATTATAATTTAATAATATCTAGTTTACTTTTGCAAAAATCAACTAATTAAAACTGAAAGTAATATTCAACAATGGAACAATGGAAATAATGGCTCTTCAGAAAAAATATAAAAGATATAAATGTAAATATAAATATAAAATAGATAGCCTGATTAATTCTCCAGACTCTTGGAGAGAAAAAAGTTAGAAGTTTGAATTATGACATTGTATCATTAAAATGATTTTTACTTAATTATTTACCATATTTTGAACTATAATATTTAATACCATTAATAATTGAACATCTAGCATATTTAGTTAGAAGAGCATTAACATTCATTTTGTTTGTTGTTAAATTTCTAAAAAAAAAAAATAATTTATGAAATGAGAACAAAATTTAATATTTTATAAATTTTTACTTACATTATATAAGGTGTTATTTCTTGAACTGTCCATTTATTTTTTGCTTTAAAAAGTTCATTAAATCTTTCATTAATATCTATTGGCAAATTAGCTTCTGTGAATGATACCACTTCTCTTGTCATTGTTGAGTTATTCCATTTGATAAGAGCAATTCCTTTTAAATATTCTTCTTTTGGTTCTATTTCTATGTACAAACAAATATAATATAAGCATATTTTATATATAAATATTAACTATAAATTTTTTTATATAACTTTCAATTTACTTTCTGGTGTACCAATATGCCATGATTTCATAAATTGTTTATATTCAGTTATTGGAGAAACAGCAAGGAGTACTTTTGCCAAAGTCTTACAACATTTTTCCTCATTATACCTTATAACATTATAACTTATAATAAATTAATAATTTTTATTAATATATGCATAAAATTATGTTTACCTATATAATGATGTTCCATCCTTTTTTGACTTCTCACTTACTTGTGTATATCTTGCAAATACAGCCTCAAAAACTGATTTAAAAATAAATTCTTTCAAAGATTCATATGTAAATTCTTTATCTACTTCATTTAATGCCCAACTATTTTCTTCCAAAATATCTAACATAAGTGTTAAACTTCGAACTTCAAATTCAAATGATATTAGACGAAAGTAACCTTAAAATCAAAAAATAGAGAATAATATGATTATTTAAAATATTAATATATGTTAATTACTTATATTATTATTTGATGTCAATTATTAATTTTATAAGAAAATATAATACCATCAATATTAACTATTAAATAATCATTTAAGGCTTGAATTAGTTCATCTTCACTGGCTTGTATTTCATTTTGTAATCTGTGCCAATTATATAAAAGTTCATGACATATTGATGATTCATATTCCATTCCTTTAAAAGATGTGGGCTCAAGTATATTAAGTAATTTTTCCCATTTAGGCTTACATTCTTTTGTCTAAAATATTTTAAACACAAATAATATTTTATTCATAAATAATTTTATAAATATTATTTTAAAATTTTTTTACCTCATAATATGTATGAAAAATTCCACAAATATTATAATATTTTATTATTCTGTCTGTATTTACTTTTGTTTGTTCAAATAAATTTAATTTTGGTACTAATAAACAAGAATTAGATGTTCCTGCTTCTCTAATATCATATGTTCGATTTCTTGTACATAATACTGCAAAATCTTTCTTATTACCCTGAAATGTTAAACTGAAATGTTGCAAATAATATTAAATCATTATTAAAAAATTGACAAAGTTAAATGAAGATATATACCTGTCTCCTTTATTTATTGCCTCTATTAAATGTTCATCAAGTTCTAATAATTTTATATGTTTTTCTATATCATGTTCTTGTGCAGAATATAAAATTTGCGTTACATTCTGCAAATCAGATTCCTTAATAACAGCTAATTCTAAACTTTTATGTATTTCTTCTGTTGTTCTCGAATACCTATAAAAGTAAAAGTTAAAATATATCAAATATATATACCATAAATATATTAAATATATTTATTCAATATTTATTTGCACATGAAATTTTATGAAAATATTTTGTCGTTACCTAGTCTTTGCAGTTTCCATTATATGAAATTTGAAAAGATTACACGATAAAGTAAAATTATAAATTGTAGAAAGATAAATCTTTTCATTTAAATTATTAATTACGATATATATTTTACATATAAGTATAATATAAAAATAAAAAGTTATATTAAATTTTTTTAGATAAACTTTTTTACCCGCCAATCTTTGTCCAATCGTAGAATAAATTAAACTGAAGATGGAGAAGTAGTTTCGATTTATCGAGAACTATACAATATCACCAGCAGCCATATTAATTGCCATTGCGCTTATTAAGAAACTTTATTGTGATCAAAAAGTCTGAATTTATACAATTTTCTTTTTCGTTGAGGTATGTACGATATTGATCTGAAGCAACATAAAGTTATAATTATTTTTATAAAAAAAGGTAAAATTATAAACATAAATTATGTTTTGAATATAATTTATATTGCTTGTTTTCTATTTTATGTTCGATTACTTTCTAGTACTACTTTTTTAATAATACATTTTGATAATATACTTACTTTCTACTATTCATTAATTGTATTAATGCATATTAATATTGGACTCGTTATGAAATATTATTATTTAACGTGCAAAAGAAATTTTTTATCTGAATAAATAATGGAACAAAAATCAACCTTAAATAATCCAAATTAAGAGACATATCAACAAGATATAATGATAGTTTAATGAAAACTCTCTTCAATTATAATCGAAAATATTGATTTAAAAATGTTGATTTAAAATGTTTTTAAGTATATATTATATTTCTTATATGTTATTATAATTAATGATTTAGTGTCATTTAATGATGCTATTCTTTTTAGAAATATAAGTATCCTATAGGACACAAACATGTCAAATGATGTGAACACCCAAGCTGATAAGGTATGTTTTGTTTAAAATATCATGCATGCTATATTTTTTTATAACAGTTGGGATATGTGAAGTGTATTTGAAGAAATATATGTGCTGTTACAATTGGGCTGCTATCATAACTGCAATTTTATTAATTCTTCTAATTGGAAAACAGGAAAATTATAGTAAACAGTTTGTTGATTAATGCTAATTTTTCTTTGGATCAAGCCCAATGAGGACGAAAATATCGATAAAGCAGAAGAAGAAGAAGGCACTTCGTCTATTGATCTGCATGCGGTACCTATTTCTGCAAATTAAAATTTTGCTGCTTAATGATCTTTTTCTGTTTTTTATATTCCTTGTCTTTCATTACTAACAGTAGGATAGTTGTATGGTAGTTAAAATATTAATTCAACATATAATAATTAACATAATACAATATAATGTATAAGTTTTGGGATAAATTTTTAGCAGGAAAGTGGAATTATATACGGAGGTTGTGAAGGACCAAATGCAATGTATGTAAAACTTGTTAGCAGTGATGGACATGAATTTATTGTTAAACGTGAACATGCTTTAACTAGTGGAACAATAAAAGCAATGTTAAGTGGTCCTGGTCAGTTTGCAGAAAATGAAGCTAATGAAGTTAATTTTCGAGAAATTCCGTAAGTCCTTTTTTTTTATTTCAATTTCAATAAAATTATTATATTCATAAAAAATAGAGAAATAAAAAATTATTTATATTTTTTATTTACAGATCTCATGTATTACAAAAGGTTTGCATGTATTTTACCTACAAAGTACGCTATACAAATAGCAGCACAGAAATACCAGAATTTCCTATAGCACCAGAAATTGCATTAGAATTATTGATGGCTGGAAATTTTTTAGATTGTTAAATGTCACGAATGATATTAATAAGCAATCAGTTTTGAGCAGTCAGTATAATAAAATTATTTATCATAATTTTAACATCAAAAATTCAATTATATTGTGACATATATTAAAAAATAATTCATAATTCGCATTTTGTATTTTGCAATATAGTTTAATATTATTTTAACAATAAATTATTTAAATTGTTTAAATGATTTATTTATAAACAAATTTAAAAATATATATCTGATAAATGCTTAAAATATATATATAATAATAGAGAAATTTCAATTAATCAATGTGATCTAAATTTATTGCATGTGCTACTTGATTAACTATATATTCAATAATATAACAAATTATTATATTTAAACAAAATTTATATTAGAAAATGATATACTGATGTAATATGAATTGTATATTCATGACTGTCTGATACATAACTATAAACAAAAAAAATTGCATCATGTACAATTAATATAGGATTTAATCAATAGATTATATAACAAGGAGATTGTTATTTTTGAAATGGTGTCTATATTAATACATTATAGTTATATTTTTTATTATATATAAGAATATTTATTTTTGATTTCTATTCAAATTACAAATTTTACTTCTTATTTATTATTTTCTGGCAACTTTAATCATGTTTCATATTTTCCATGTAGAAAATAATTAACATACATTTATAAATAAAATATAATATGTAGTATATAGAAATATTATGTGATATAGTGTAAGAAAAAAAACACGACACATTTTTATAGAATCTTTATAAAAAAATGTGTGTGTATCTGTGTGAGACTGTATTCTAATATAATTAATTATATAAATTAAAATTAATGAATGTTTTTATTTCTTACCTTTTTTATAACAGAAATTTTAATTTCATTAATGTACATTTCTTATTTAAATAATTAAATGATACAATATTTAACTTAATTATATATTTCTTGATAGATTACAATTTTATTTACTTTTTGTATCTTTTTCAATATCCTTAAATTTTGCTTCTAATCGTTTTGAATATGCTGCTAATTTATATGCAGCTTGTTCTAGTTTAGTTACACTATCATCAATTTCATTGATATTATCTAAAATTGGTTGTAACTTTTTATATTTTTCGTTTAAAGAATCCAAAGATTGGGCTACACTAGATGATATTGTTTTTAACTCTGTATACTTCGCAATAGTTTCTTTATTTAATCGTTCTAATAAACGATAATCGGCATGAGTAGCGGTAAGTTCTTCTTGTAAATATTCTCCAGTTTTTTGAAACATCGTATTAGCTAAACGACTAAGATTCGGATCATGAGGATCCAATGCTTCGAAGCTACTTGTACTTGTCGAAAGAGTAGTTCCACGTTTTGGCGATTCACATCTTAAATTATGATCTGCTGAATTTTCCAAAAAAGGTGGTGGTTCACTTTCAATGTCTTCTCTTAATGGATCTTTGACAGATGTCATTGTCACAGTAAATAATTATCTATTTAATAAGAAATTATGTAGTATATATAATTTTTCTTGTCTCACAGACACATAATTCAGGACAAATGTCAAAATTATGGAAAATTAGTTGTTTTATTACGCTATCTATTATTTTTTGAACGAAATATTTTGCCGATAATACAGTAATTGTATTTGCTGATTGCCAATAAAATGTTTTTATAAATACTTAAAATCACAGTTATTCAGAATTATCTTGTATGCATATTTGTTTAAAATAAATGAATAGAGATAAATAAATATAAATAAAGAAAAGAAATAATGGAGAAAAGATAAAGATAAGGTAAAAATTGTGCAATCAGCGCCATCTTCAATGTGCCATAAATAAAACATCATATAAATAAGAAAAGCTAATAATACAAAAAAGACAAAAATAGAATAAGAATTGACTGTTCTTCTTGAATGCTTTATTTTATTATATCTTTGAAAAGATATATTTGAGATGGCGATCAATTGTTATGCTTTTTCTATTCTTTTATGATTTAATTCTGTTATTATATTAGCTTAATCTACAGCACTTTAAAGATAGTGCTGATTCCAAAATTTTTTTCTATTTCTATCTTTTTTTTTTTATTTTCTTTTTTTATTTGCAAAATTTATATGCTGAAAGATTCAAAAATTCAAAATATTTCAATATTTTAATATTATTTTATTAATATGTAAATCATTCTTTTTTACAATTATAGGAACATATTCATTTTATGGCACAATAATTTAATATATAAATTATTATTTAAAAGATAATGACTCATTAATTGTGACTATTAAATATAAATGTAAATTTTTTTTAAAATAAACATATTTATAATTAATTTTAAATATAAAATAAGTATTTAGTTTGGGCTTTGGTTTAAACTTTGGTAACCAGACACCACCATGGCTTTATGTTTAAAATAATTGAATATAAATAAAATGTTTGAATATAAATAAAATGTTTTGCTTGAAATATTTTACATTTTCTTATAAGAAATATTTCAATATTTATTATGAAGATTTATATCCATTTGGATTATTTTGTTGCCATCTCCATGTATCTAAACCTATAATAAATATATTAAAATAATTAATTGTAAATTATTAATTCCTATAACAATTGCAATTTCATATATTATTGAAATAGTAACTTACACATATTGTCTATATTTTTAGTAGCTTGCCAATCTAGTTCTTTATTAGCTAAACTAGCATCTGCATAACTTACAGAGATATCACCTGGTCTGCGTTCGATTATCTTATATGGTATATTTCGTCCTGATGCTTTTTCAAATGCTCGTATAACTTCTAGTACTGAATATCCTTTTCCAGTACCTAAATTAAACACTTTAAATCCTGTAAAATTACGAATTTTTTGATAAATCATTGCTTTTACATGGCCCATAGCTAAATCCGTAATGTGAATATAATCTCGTATGCCTATAAATTAAGCAATAAGCATAAATTAATACAATATATTAATTTCACATAAATATTTTTATATCTTTTCTATTTACCTGTTCCATCAGGAGTATCATAATCATTTCCATAAACATATAAAATTTCTCTTTTTCCTACAGATACTTGAGCAATATATGGCATTAAATTATTTGGTATTCCATTGGGATCTTCTCCAATTAATCCAGAAGAATGAGCTCCAACTGGATTAAAATATCTCAAAGATATAACAGACCATGCCTAAAATGAATTTCAATTTGATTAAAATATTTTAAAAATATAATAAATCATTATTTCCTTACATATTACAATAAATATTTTATTAATAATATGTAAGACAATGAAAACCAAAATCATCACCTTATCTGAAATGCACAAATCTTTCAAAATTTCTTCAACCATATATTTTGTTTTTCCATAAGGATTGGTACAATTACCAGTTTTCATATCTTCAACTAATGGTAGTTTTTCTGGAATGCCATAAACTGTGGCACTACTTGAATAAATAAAACATTTCACATTGAATTCTTTCATAACTTTTAATAAATTCAATGTTCCACAAACATTTGTTTTATAATATTCTAAGGGTTTTTCACAAGATTCACCCACAGCTTTTAAAGCAGCAAAATGTATAACAGAATGAAACTTGTACTGAAATAAGATTATTTTAATCATTTTTTAATTTTAATTATAGTATATTTATTCTTAATAATATTCATTATTATACCTTTTCAAATACTTTTTGTAATTCATCCAAATTTGTTACATCACATTGAACAAATATAATTTTTCTATTCGTTAATTTTTCTACTCGTAATAAACATTCTGGTTTTATATCATCATTTCCTGCATACAAATATAATATAATTATTATATTATTAATTTATCTTCAGTTCAATTAAAAAAATATATTTATTTTCATATATATATATATTAGTATATAATATACAATTAAGTACTATAACTATCAATATTGTGTTTTATATATGTTCATAAAATTACTAATCCATTAAATTATTATTGATCAACTATATTAATTAATTGATATTTTTTTAAAATCATTATTACTTTTATTAGAATACACATGAGTGTATAATATTAGTGTATAATATTAGTGTGTAATATTATTTTTAAAAATAATATTATAAGGAATATTATTATATTATTATATTATATTCATTATTTTTTTAACTGATTCGTTATTTCTTACCTTTATAAGCATTACTAAGGTTGTCTATTACCACCACCTCAAAATCTGCTTGTAATAATTCCAATACCGTATGAGAACCAATGTACCCAGCACCTCCCGTCACCAATACATTCCAAGATTTGTTTGTCATTATTTCACTTTGCTTTTCTGTTATTTTTAATACAATATTCTACAATTATTGTGCTCTTACTATATTAAAAGGGAACTAAAAGGGAACTACCATTGATATATACATAAACAAAATGATATTAATACAGTATCAGGTAAAAATAATAATGTTGAATAATACTGAATACTAATCATTTTTAAATATTTTATCGCTTTATAAATTAAATATATAAATGATTTAAAATGACTGCATTTATTTGACATTAAAAATCTATACTACATAGTAAATATTTAATAGAAATAATTTTTACCTTTGCCACACATATTCAAAAATAATGTACATAGATATATGTAATTTATATTAATTAAAAAGAAACTTTATCATAACAATAACTATACATATATATATCAAAATTATTTTAATAAAAATAAAATTACCATTATATCTTACATATATATGATACGTAAGCAATTAACCTTATTTCCCAATCGCTAAAAGACTTTATATTTAATAAAATAAACATGATAAAAAACTATATACATTATATATAATAATTTAAATTATAATTTAAATTATAATTTAAATTACACAATACAGATATCTTATCAGCGTTAATATCAAATTATAATATAAGATATTAAATTAATATTTAAAAAATATTATCCGTAAATTTCATTTTGATATTTGTCAATTTAAACTTAATTTATAAATTAAAATAAATTTATATATATATAATATAGTAAAATACATATATATACAAATCTATTATATGGGCAAATCAAATACTGATATTTTTATAAATAATTTCTTTATCATAGATTTAGCATATTATATCATAATTATATAAAGTGTGAGCTAATATTTTAACTTTATACAGTAATTAAAATCAATAAAAATGAATTTTATAAAAAAAAAAATTATATATCCAATTTAAATAAAAAAAGACTCACTTGAAAATTTGTAAATTTTATATAAACTACAAAAATTAAATTAAATTACAATAATAATTTACTATAATTTTTAATATGATAATTTAAACTAACAAATTTCACAATGAAAAAATAATTAGGCAAAAGAGATTTACAATTTGAACCGAACGGAATTGGAACCGTTTTAAACTACTTTTATTTTACATAAATTTCAATTTTATCAGTATTTATTTTTCAGGTAGACTTTGGGCACGTGTAAGAAAAAATAGGTCACGGAATGTCGATTTGTTGATTAACAATGGGTTTTTAAATAAGTGATATCATTCGCATATATTTTTACATTTATATTTATTTAATTCTAAATTGAGTTTAACTTTTGATGATAAAATTTTTAAAATTAAAATTATATAATTAATTTTTTATAGATATAAATAAATAAGTTATCATATTAATAAAAAAATTATGTTATATATATTATTGAATTTATATATGAAAAAATTTTCTTTGTACATGAAAAGATTATTTAAATTTTATTTCATTTATAATATAAAAATATGAACTGTTTTTTTATATAAGTATATATAATATATAATAATTTTTTTAAAACATTTATTATATATATATGTACAATATATTTCAAAGGAAAGAATATTTTGTATAATATGTAAAAAATTAATATAAAATTATTCTTTTTGTTTATAAACTTATTTAAATATTTCAGCATATTTAAAATTATTATATATATTTAAAATTATTTAATATAATAAAATTTTAGTTTAAAAATCTATTGCACAAAAAAATATCATTGTTAACCTCTTCAACCATGATCTCATATGTGCATTCGACGATCGATTAATTTATTCGACAATTGTTGATTAAAATCAGCGATCGATCGGTATTTGTCGATTAAAATCGAAAATCGTATCAAATAAGTTAAGAAAATGTTTTTTTATATATAAATACAATAAATAGTTCACATTTTTATATCATAAATAACAAAATATTTAAATAACAAGTTTTTGTACGTAAATTTAGATTTATTAATTAAGACAGTATCTGAATATTAATATAACTCATTTTATATTTTGTTAATTTTATTGTTTAAATATAGATATTAAATTAGATATAGATATAGATATTTGAAATTAATAATTAATAAAATAATAATTGACATAAAATTTTAAGTATAATGATGGAATAATAGAGCAACATATTTATATTTTTTAATAATTTTTTTAATAATAAAAGAAGTAAAATATATAAATTTAATGATGATTAAAAATTTTAATTTTGATTTTAATTTTAATTTATATTATTTGTTTATTTGTGTAATTTATGTTATATAATTAAATTATATAATATTTATATAATCAAATATAATATAATAGAAAAGTTAGTAGATCATATGAATTCTCCCATGAATCTCTAACAAATATTAATAATTAATTTTAATTATTTGTGAATATAAATAAAAATATATCAGAGATATGAATATACAGATTCATATAATATATACGTATTAAACTTTAAATAAATTTAAGATGTGAATATGATTTGAAAGTAAAACTCTCGAGAGTTGTTTTCACAAATAGGCACCGTATTATTATCGAATAGTGAAAATTACCGTTAGAAAGTCATTTCAATGAAACATTTGCAAGTAATAATATATACTAATTATATACATAATTTTGAAAATAATTTTCAAGAATTTTATTCTCAAATTTATTCATATACAATAATTTTATCATACATTAATATACATTATATATGCTAAAATGCACTATGTACAATGTACACAATTATTTATGTTAAATTTTTAATAATAAAAATATTAAAAATTGTTGTTACTTAAATAAAAATTATTTATAATTGTAATTTTATTTATATTTAATACATTTGATATATATATATATATTGTTTAATATATATATTGTTATTGTTTATTTAAAATAATTTACAATAATAAGAAAGAGAAAATTAATTAGACAACTTTATGTAAAATATTTTACATTAAAATATTAAAATATTTTATGTATATAGTACTAAATATTTTATTATATTAACAATTTAATGATAAAAAAATATTTTGTATATACATATATTTTTTTTCATAGATGACGGATTTCATTTTTTTGAAGGGATGAATCGAAACTTCGAGAAACATCTATTGAACTGAACCTCTTATACTTTAAAATACTATTCCTTTCTATACTTCCTGCGAGTAAAACATACTATTAAGTCCCCTCTTTAAAGAAGTTGGTCCAATCAGCAGTTACCTTCAAGTTCCCGCGCGTGAACCTTAAACCCCTAGTATTTACAATTGTTTCTTCAGTTATAATTTATAGTTTTAGTGGATGATTTTTGAATAATTATTAATTAAGACCGTTGATTTATCGTATCAGTAAATAAAATGTTATTATATATAAGAAATATTCAATGAGATTATGTGATTTAATATAGATATTCTTTAGATAATTGACAATTAGCATAAACAATAATATATACAATTAAAAAAATAAGATTAATTAAATTATTATATCTTTTTTTTTTGAAACTACTAAGTAAAAAGATTAATATGTAATAAACTAAATCAGTTAAGATTTGACAATAAAGTTTATATCTATTAATCTGCCGTAGTTATGAACGATTTCACTGGAATTCCCCACTCAATGTTACGGCACTGTGCCTCGTGAAATGCGGCGGCCCCGCATCAAGAAAAACAGGGCCCGGTTAAGTGCATTACTCTTGGGAGTGTAATATCGTTGTACTATCCCAGAATTTTGTAACGAAACTAAGTGTTTATAGGTGAAAATTTAGAAGTCATATTTTTATTCTTTTGCAGAACTATGTGTTTGTGTTTTAATCCGATTATTAGCAGTTAGAACATGAATATATCACAAGATTATCTAGAATTATTGTGAAGCGAGAATGTCGATTCTTTAAAACTGTGATGAAAGCAAGGTTATTTGCGATTATGAATATGGAATTTATTCAATATGTTTAAAGAATTCGATAATAAAAAGTCTATTTGATTATTTGAAAATTTGTGAATTATAATTTTTTAAGGCGAAAAGATATTGAACTGAATTAATGTAAGACGCCATAAGCAAAAAACGGAGATGATAAATTTTAGGTAAAAGAAAAAGTAAGTAATATTTTAAATAAATCAAGTGGTAAATAAAGATCATAAGAAAAAGAAGAGAATCAAAAGAAAGAAAGAAACAGAGGAAACAAAAAGTTTGAAAAAGAGAAAACAGAAAGTTTGATGGATGACAAGGTAAGACTTGTGGAGGTAAGGCATATAATACCGCGTGGGCCACCTCTTAAGTAGTAAATCCAATCTTGAGAGAGAGAGAAAGAGAGAGAGAGAGAGAGATCAGGAGAGCAAGAAAAAGAGAGAAGGAGAGACCGTACAGTGACCTAGATTTTACCGGGTCGAATAAGGCAGATCGGTATAAAGAAGTTACTCTAGACTTTCTGAAATGGGACGCAGCGCAGCCTGGAGCTAAATTAGCCGCAATGTCTAATAAGAGTAAGTCCCAGCCGCAGCAGCAGCATCCTTCGCACGTGATCAAGTCGACAGTGGAGCAAGTGCCACCGCGATATCAGCCACCACCACAACCAACCAGTGGTATCCTCAAGAATCATCCTTACTTTGGTACAGGCCCTTCCGTGCCAACCTCAGTGTCTACAATCGGTCAGGGTCCTATCACAACTTTGAATCATCATCAAACTGTGCAATCATCACGACCTGTGCCGCAACAGAAGGATGCACAAAGCAAATATTCACCGAGGATAGAACATCGACATCATCCTCAAAGCGGAAGCACTTTGACTGCGTCAGTTTCGAAAACGCAGCCTCATAGTTATCTTCAAGCCAAGGTCGGCCAAGGTCAGTACCTGCCACCTAACGGTCAGTATCCTACGGTAAACACTGCACAAACACCGCCTCTCAGACAAAGGATCACCGACGACGAGTTTCTTAGGCTGGGACCTGTGGAAATGCTCAAATTTGTTCGCAAGACCGAAAACGATATTGCAAGGCTCGCCGCCGAGCAGAATAGACAGATACAAAATTTGGTGAGTTTTACTGGTTTCTTACCTGTTTTCTCACCTGTTTTTTAATAAAGTAAATTATTTTAAGTAATGCGATATTAGTAAAAGTTCTATTTATACATTGATGAGAGAAAGAATAAATGAAAGAAAGAATAAGAATAATTATAAAACTAATTGTAGTCTTTTCTTTTCTACTGATACTATGATACATCTGTTTTATTACTTAATTTTACGAAAAATATGTGATCATGGATTTTAAGCACGTCACACGGAAGTTTTTGAGGCACTTTTAGGTCACACGAGTTGAGTCCACCATCGTAATTTCAACCAGTCACGCACATGTGAGTCCAATCGCGAATGATTGCTACTACGATCGGATTCTTTTCACTGAAAAATTATCAGTCGAAAATAAATACATATATTTATATAATTAATTTAATTTTATAATAAAAATTAAAAATTTTGTAAAATTTATTTTTTTTCTTATGTATCTTAATTTATGATAGAATTTTTAATTTATGATAAAAATAGCATAAAAATGACGATTATTTACAAATTTCGTATTCTAGCTTAACGAGCTTCGAGCATTAAAGGAGGCAAACCAAAGATTAAGTGATGATAATCAAGAGCTACGAGATCTTTGTTGCTTTTTGGACGATGATCGTCAAAAAGGTCGAAAATTAGCGAGGGAATGGCAAAGATTTGGAAGATATACAGCGAGCGTAATGCGTCAAGAAGTATCCGCTTATCAAAATAAATTGCGTCAATTAGATAATAAACAGCAAGAGTTGATCAAAGATAATTTAGAATTAAAGGAACTTTGCCTTTATTTGGATGAAGAGAGAGGAGGTGGTCAAAGAGATGATGGAGATGGTTCAAGTTCAAGTACTAATGCTGAAGAAACAGCACCTCCAAGACCAAGGCATACATCTACCTTTAATGGTACAATTTATTGCATTTATTACTTCCGGTATTTTTAAAATACATATATTATATATTTTTATGTGAATATTTTCGATCAGATTTTTAAATTTGCATTATAGACCAAACCATGCAATATGTAAGAAGTTTAGAACAGCGAGTAAAACAGCTCGAAGAAGATAAGAGTGTTTTACAAGCACGAGCGCAAGGATGGGAGATACCATCTGGTGAAATCTGGGAAAATCAGAACAGTCTAAGTGAAAATCCTCATATGGGAAGTCGGCCAGAAGCAGTGGTACGAGCTCTTCAGGTTCTTGAAGTTAGAGAACAACTTGAAAGAGAAGGCGGCCACGATGGAGAAAAAGCTTTGGTCAGAGAAATGTGCAATGTAAGTTATAAAATCTTATGAGAAAAATTTTTAATCAACTACATTAATAATATATTTTTTTTATCTTTATATAGGTTGTTTGGCGAAAATTAGAAGAAGGGCCACAAACGAGGCATTGATAATTATATTATAAGCGATGATTACGAATGAAACCTATTGTTTATTTCGATAATATATTTAATAGTATTATAGTTATTAATATGAATGTTATGAAGTTCATAGATTTATATGCATGTACCTACAAGTATTTTAATGTAAGAATCAATGTGTTTAGAGTATTAGTGTCTGTTTACAGTATTTATATAAATATCGTAGTGCCGTTAGATTGCATAAATTGTTAATAAATTTTATTTTTATTAAATTTGGGATAATTTATTTTTTCATACCCTAAAAATCCTATCATGTAAAAATTCATAAATGATACCTTATTCGTTTTTAATATATACAATATACAATATATCGATAAAAATATGCGATAAAAGAATATGCAATATAAGGAACTACTATGTCTATGAAATAATCATCTATACAATTTATACTACTATCCGCTCAACTCAAAGAAAACTTATTTTGTATACCGATTTTTTATTTTTAATTTATCAAAAAATTTTTTCATATATTCATTTTATGACAATGTATACTGTTCATTTTTTGTAGCATAATTGAGCATATAAATCAAGTTAATCTGTAATTTCACAATACAAAATTAAATTAAAAAAAAATTTAAATAAAATATATATTATTTAAAGAAGACAATAAGAATTTTGTTATATATCATTTTAATAATATTGTAATATTTATTATATATTAAATATTAATTATACATTACAAAATAAAATATATATTTTCATGTATCATTTATCTATAATTGAGATAAATTTTTATCGCAATTTCAAATATTCAATAATAAGGAAAAGAAAAAAGAAAATCTAATAAAATTAATTAGAAAAATAAGTACATGATTAAATAGTTGAATTAAAAATTTATTTTAAAATAAAAATTACAAATATAAAATTACGATTCGAATGTAACTTTTAATGATATATCTTGATAATCCTTATTGACGATGTAATTTATAGATTTTTGTGAATGTTCATCGTCAACTAGAATGAAATACAACTATGAGGATTGCAATTAATCATTTGTATTCAAAGAATTGTTAATGATATTCATATACTCATATTCACTTACTTCGAAAAGGACAACACAAAATTTATTTATTTTTTTGTTTTAACAGTATATGTTTTTTCAACGCTTGAACATGATTTTGAATTATATATTAAACTTTTTTTTTTATTTTTTTTTGTCTATTCAACTTTTAAATTATTTTTGAATATATATGCCGATATATATCTTTTTTCAATTTTTTTTTTAAATTTAAATATAAATCAAAATAAATTTTAAATATCGTCAATTTCTGTGTAAGCGACAGAATTTTAAAACATTTCTTTCTTTGATATGCTTAATAAGAATCGACGATAGATTTTTTTGATTCTCTTTATGACTATCATTGGTGAAAAATACATGTATTATCATCTATTTGAAACTCTAAACTTTTTGTCTTATAATGTAATTGAACCAGAATAATAAGCCAATGGAACGCCAAGATCACATTGTGTTTTATCTTAACTATTTTTATATTTTTTATCTTATTTTTTCGAAAATTGTTCATACGAATATATCAATAATTATGAAATAATTTGTAATATTTGTCTTATATTTCATATCTTTTATGTTTAGTTATTTTCCAATCATTCGCTTAAAAGTTAATTTATTGATTTGAGAATATTATCAGACGCAACTTGATCATAACAATGTTGAATAAAGGGGTAAGGGTCGTCGTCCACATATAAGAATATAAGAATGCGCTGATGAATTCTGGAATGTTATTATCTTGCGACCTAATACAGTTATTTTCTACTATATAATCTATATCATGTTTATATTTATTTTAATTTTGAAATAGATTATAAATTTGTTTTTCAGGATATGGAAATCTTATTATATCGCAAACGAGCGGAAAATAATTGTTGTTCTATATAACTTTCTTGTTTTGGATAAATATTAGATAAATATCATTATGTATTTATTTAACATTTTTGACTAACTTTTTAAAATATAAATGGAATTCTATTCTTCAACTTGTTTTTTGAAAGAATTATCACTTTTCTTGCTTGGATTTTGTGAAGAATACACATTCATCCTTTAAAAGGAAAGGAAACCAAGTACCATTTTTCTATCTATTGGATTATATTACTTTTATCATTCAATTACTTGATTTATTGTTCATTCGAAAATGGAATATTTTTACTTTTATTTTAATTAATTTTGTTTATAAACATTGATAGCAAACATTATATTATTGATACATTGATTTTTTTAATTTTTTATTAATTTCATATTTATACTGATTGATTGCTATTATACATATTCTCTATTGAAAGTAACATTAATTATAAAACGAAGATACGATTCCTTCATAATAATAAATACAATATAAAAATCAGAAAATGCATTACATTTATCGAGAAAAAAAAATTTCTTCGTCTACAATTTATTTTTTAAAAAGAAAAAAGAATAGCAGCAAGAGATATAATATTAGATATAATATAATATTCTTTTAAAGTATATTATTCAAAAATTCCAAGAAAAATATCTGGAGAATTGATTTTTGTGTAGAATTTTTTTTAATAGATAATGTTTTAATGTTTTTACTGGTCGTAAAAAAAAATTATATGAAATAGATCAATTTCAAAAAGAAAAATACTAAAATCTAAGTTGTTCTTAAATTCGATGCTATCGGCTCTCAGGTCATCGTCACTGAAAATTTTAAAAATAAAATTTCAAAAAAAAAGTAAAACAAATTAGAATTAATAAAAGAAATAAATTCATTAAATTTTTTTCTAATTATTTATATAACTTTACTTAATCCCCTTTAATAATAATATAATAGATTTTAGATAAAATGAAAAATATTCTTATTAATTGAGTAGAAAATTGAAGGATTCAATTTTGTGGTATAATAAATCATACATAGATCAGTCACCGGGTAACTTTATTTAAGTCACGTTACAATACAGTTCTTCATGTATTCAACAACATTAACGAACATGCATTCTTTTGTCTTTGTTTTCTCATAATATTATGTATATATAATGCATGTAAATTGCAAATTTTAAATTTTCTTGCCAATTTATGATATAAGAAATTACATTGGAAATTATAATTTCAAATGTCAATACTACTTTATTATTAATTGAATAAATTGTTAAATTGTTAAAGTGTGTGAATATGCCATATTATATGTTAAACATTATCAATTTTACATGCATTATAAAATTACAAAGACAAAAGTTTTCTTGTCTAGGTAACTATTAATACCTTCAACTTCAACCAGATATTTCAATTCGATGAGTATGATGGATGCAAAAATTGTTCACATTAAATTCTGTTAGTGAAACTAGTAATTCTGAAAGATTTGGTGAAAAAGAATCCGTTTGATATCGAAAATCTAGAAAACACAGATATTTTTCTCTAAATGAGAATTGATATGATTAATTATACAAGAAAGTTATAAATTACTTTATAAGAGAAAGAGTAAAAGTGATCAGGCGATTCGTTAAAGACTACAACATTTTGTGTAATCTACAAATAACTGTTTTATCATCAAAGTCAGATGTAACATGTAGATACTACAATCAGGTCTATGAAAAAAATCACATAGTATAGACGAGATTACACTGATCTAAGATTCATTGCATTTTCCAAATTTAAGCTATGTTTAAATTTCACTTTAAACGTGAAGCTTAAATTCGACCACTCTAACATCCATAATTAAATCACATCGAATTGAAGCTTTTCGGAATTTTAAAAGAAACTACTAGATTTTATGTCAATGATGTATCGATAGTAAAAGGACTTGATCTACCTGTTTTTGCTCTGTATTTGTAATACCTTGAGCAATAACTAACATATTTTCCATTGTGTTTAAGTCTTAAATCTCCATGTTTGTGTTTTTCATTGTATGTTTATATTTAAATTCTCATCCATGTTTTCATCCTGGAGCTCAAAGTATTTGTAAAATATTGTATACTCTGTTTCAACAAATTTATTCAAAATTATGACCATTACAGTCATTATCAACCATATAACCAACAAAATAGCATTCAGTGTTTCGCACTGAAGCTAACCAAGCTGTGCTCCAAATATTTCTCTGCGGAGAATCAATTACTCCTCATGGACATCAATGCCCTTATTTGGCAACAACAGCAAAAAGCACAGTATTTCTTTACTGTGCACAAACTTATGAGATTCATATCTCATTGAATTAACAAAACCTCTCATTGAGGTTGTCACAGATATTTTCAACGTATGTCACGCATACGAACAAATTGTTGCCCAACTATCTCTAATCCATTGCTTATTAGATCAACATCATCAGATATTTTGATTATTCTTGGTTTAAAAAAATCTGAATTTGTTTCACATGCTTGAATATAATCAGATAATACAAAGTGATCTTCAATAAGTACTGGAGGTTGATTTTGATTATGTGACTGTCGATTACGCGAACGCGGTACCTGATCAGCCGGTTCCATTAGATTAGAATGCTTTTTTCGTTGATGCTGTAAGAGTTTTGCCTATAAAAGCAAATAAAATTTTTAGAAATTTTAAAATTTATTATAATTAAAAATATAAATGTATTTTAACGACATACCTTACTAGCATATTGTTTATGACACCATTGACAACTCTGAGGTGTAGTTGTAATACTACCAACAGTTTGACTAAATGTTGGATTTGGTAAATCAGAATAATCTGATTCTTTCTGTCGATTACTTGGTGGTAAAGCAGCTCCCGGATGATTTTTCATAATATGTGCTTTTCGTTTACTACTACTTTTATAGACCTTTAAAATAAAATAACAAATAGAATTATATAAATTAAATACAATTTAATTTATTTTATTTCTTATATTGTACCTTATCGCAATATTGACAATAGTAATCTCTCGTTTGACGTAAAATTGGTAAATTTAATTCTGGTACAGATTCTGGCGCAACATCTGGATGTCGTTTTGCTAAATGATTGACAAGCATTCCCCTTCGTTTGAAACCCACTAAACATTGATGACATTTGTAAATAAAGCGATTATAATCATTAGGATTTACCTGGTAATAATACATAATGAAATTATTAAATACCATTAATAATTTCTATTGAATAATTTTTAAGAAAATTTAGCAAAAAAAATGTACCTTTGGAACAAACTTTTTAGTTTGTGTTACTTGTGACATTTGTTCATCAGTAGCTGTTTGTGAATTATGTAATTTAGTCATATGTTCTTTTAATTTATCTTTTCTTTTAAATTGTTTACCACAATTTGCACAGTGAAATTCTCTGTAAAAAGAAAATAAATATATATTATAATATATAATGGTTTTTTTATAACATATAATTCACAATACATACCTATGATCAGAATGTTTTAGTAAATGCATTTGTAATTTATCTACTGTAGCAAATCGTTTTGCACAAATTTGACATTTATGCTTTCTTTCAGAATGATGTGCTCTAATATGTTTACGAATAATCGAATATTTAATAAATATTCTTTGGCAGTAGGGACAGCTAAAAGTGCCATCTTCATTTTTATGAGTTTCAATATGATCTTTTAATGATATACTTTGACTAAATAGTTGTCGACACATTGGACATTCAAATACTTGTTTATTTTCTGAATAACAAAAAAGAAAAATAGTTATAAATGATTAAATTGTAAATAATTTTCTCGTAAAAATTAAAATTATTTATGTAATGTAAGTTTTATTTACCTTTGTGTGTTTTTAAATGACAAGAAAGTGCTGAATTATTCATGAATCTTTTGAAACAAATATTGCATGGCAGTGGTTTTTGGTCTTCAGCACCATGCACTAAACAGTGTTGTTGCAATCGCACTTTTGTTGCAAAACGTTTATAGCACATTGAACACTTATATGTCGACAAAGAAGTCAATCTTTTTTCTTTTTTTAAAGATAATCTCCCATGTTGTGAAATATGATTAATCAATTCTTTTTGTTTTTGAAATTGTAATCCACACTGTGGACAAATTGTAGATTGTATTTTAGTTTTTATTTTATCAGAACCATGTAAGAGAGTATGTAAATTAAGTAAAAGTGGTTTTCTAAAAATCAAACCACAAACAGAACATTTCCATTCCTTAGAATTATTTTGTCTCGAATTTTCTTTCTCTTTTAAATTTCTACCACGAAATATTTTCATACGTCGTGAATGAGTATCGTCTAATCGTGACCAAGTAGATAACTGACTTTTGTGCTCTATAATTAAAAAATTAAATAAGTATAAATATAAATATGAATTGGAATATTATATGTGTTTTAACTATACCTTTATCATCATTCATTTCTTGCATGGATTTTAGAGGTATCAAATTTCTACGGATTGCATAATCAGTACTAGGACCAGCTTTTAGTTCTTCCTTTGGTAAAATACTTCTTGTAGTCAAAAATACTATACCATCACGTTGTTGACAAATTACTAAATTTTGATCTTTATATGTTAATGCAGGTCTAACAAATCGCATCCAGTTTGAAGCATCTATATTATTAATAAAATATATTTTAAATTATTTTTAAATAATTTTTAAATATTTTTAATTTATTTTTAATTTTTATTTTTCAATATATGAACACTTACTTTCATTTGAAACATCTACTTTTAAAAATTCTTTATTTTCAGTTTCATAGAGCAATGGCAACTCATTTTTAAATGGTGTACCATCATAAGGGTATAAAATACCCTCTATAGGTCCAAATTGAGTACGTTTTTGTATATAACGTTTCGCAAACACTCCATAATCTGGTCCACCCAATACAATGTCAGAATTAGATAATTTGTTTATAGAAAGATATGATCCTGGCAGTGTTGCTATAGCACGTGATGGTACTGGTTGATCTGCTATTGTACATACATTATGTGAAGTACAATTATCACCAGTACATACATCATCACATTCATTACAACCTGTAATAAATTTAGATTTAATATATTATTATGATTAAATAAGGCAGTAAAATTACGTACAAATATTTTTTTTATCATTTATACGACGTTTTGAACGTCTGACATGTTTTTTTTCACAATCTTTTTTGTCTTCAGTAGACATTAAAATTTCATTAATTTCTTGTTCATTGGTTGTATCTAAGGGATCTATATTATTTTCTTTATTTGAATTTTGTGCTGTTGATGAAAGATGTGTAGAATCATCTACATCAAGATTCTGTGTCTTAAATGAATTTATAACATTCATTTGATCATCTTGCATGACAAGAAAATCTCTACTTAATGTAAAATCTGTACTTGGTATTCCTGTTAGCATCAATGGAGCTGTAGCTGATTCTAATTCAGAATTAGATTCTATGAATATATATAATATATTGAATTTTAAAAACATAATTTTATTTAACAAATACATTTATGAAACTTACCTTGCATAAGAATCAATTCATTACTAACACTAGACATCAATTGCTCCTCATTTTCGTTGGCAACAAAGTCAGTAGAAGTATCAGATTGTTGTACATTTTGTGTATCGATTGGATGAGTCAATTGAGAAACATAATTAATATTTATTCTTTCATTTGACTCAGATGATATTAAAGAAGAAGAAGAACCTTGCAATACAACAACAGAATTATGAAAAGGAGATGGTGGAAGTTGTACTGGAGTGGGTGAATATCTAGCAGCTGAACTCATATTAGGATCCAGAGGACTAACACGATGTTTAAAATCAGAAAGTGGAGATGAAGCTCTAGGAGAAAATGAAACTTGTTCATATGTTGGAAATAAACGAGAATATTCTCGTGATGGATCTTCTACATATTCCACCTAATAAAAAAATAATTTCAGATATCATAAATTATATATATATTATTATATATATCATTTCTCAAAGTGTAGTCTTCAAAATTTACTTACAGTTAAAAATAATAATTTATTATTATTCATTTTTTTTTGTTCACACATTGATATAGAAAGAGAATCTGTAGGCCAATTGTCAGATATAGATATCTCAAAAGAGTTAATAGGGGCCCCCTCAGGAGGGCCCCTTAGATCCATTTTATTTTGCGTTGTATACCAGAAATATTATAATACCTGAAATCTGTTAAAAACACGCTTTAAAACTAAAGAAAGATCTGTTTCATAAGAATAAAATGAAAAATATTCTATTTGTTTAATCATATAATAAGAGGATATATTGTAAGATATTAGGATCATTGAATCGTGTGATAACATCTATGACAGAGTAAAATTAAAAATATAATGCTTTTGCACTTTATAAAATAGAAAACTTACCTTTCTAATACGTAAGTTTTCGAAGTCTATGCACTTTTTGTCTTGTGATGCACCTGCTGCAGTTCACTAGTTCGTCAACAATCGACATTATTCATTTTTATAATGTAGATTGAGAACCACTGAAATGGCGGGAAATTTTCGAATTGATAGACAAAATTATCAACATATAAAAAAAAATATATTTGTAGAATAATAATTTTAACAATTTTTAATTAATTTCTAATTAATTCTAATTTTCTTTATTCAAAACTTATTCAAAACAAATATAAATTAATATGAACATTTAAATATCCTTTATTACTTATATATATCGTATATTAAAATCTTATATCAAAACAATCACATTTTAAAATAAATATAATTTATAAAACATAAACTTAAATTTTTTAATTGATTTATCGATAAGATATGTTTACTTAATTGGTTTACTTAAAAATGGAAGATTTTAAGAAATTTTTAAAAATAGAAAACAATAATATATAATATAAATATATTTTTAATTAATTAAAGTCGATAGTGTTTCGTCACCTAGCACAACTTTCTCAATTACTCAATTTACTCCTTAATTTGTGAATGAGGAGGGAGCTTACGCGTGCGTGTATAGGGAATACCTTTTATAAATTTGCTTAACAACGAAACAAAATGATATCAACAAAGACTTGGAATGGCATCTTGACGTTTATGCATTAATGTAAAGATCACTGTGAATTTTATTTGTATAATAATAAAAAATCATAGATAGAAATGAATGAAGTGACAAATCTAATGGATCGATTGATGAAAGTAAATATTTTCCATCCATCGGAAAAACTTCGAATGTTGAAAGACGAAGAAAAGACATTTCTCGATCCAAATATAATAATGAACGAAAGACATCGAATATTGCAAGAAAAATCCAATTCGCCATTCAATGACTCTGTTTTGAAAGAAGCTAAAAAGTATGATATAGTTAAAAATATAGATTAAATTAAAATATAGTTAAAAATTAGATAAAAAATTTTAAAAATTAATTTCAAAATATTATTTTATAGATTGTTAATAGAAGAAGAGATACAACAATTATATATAAAAAAACAACAACAAGTTTTAGAGAGGGAATTGAAGAAATTTGAAATGGAATTAAGTAAATCCCGACCAAAATTCTCGAATTATACATGTTGTGCAAAAAGAAACTTTGTATCTTCGGATGACGAAGATTTTTGGAAGACAGCCAGAAAATTAAAAAACAAGGTTCGTATAATTTTAAATAAAATTTTAATAACTAAATATACATATATTTATTTTACAAAAATATAAAATATAAAAATTTTCCCAGAAAATCATTGAAGAAAAAAAAGATCAAATCAATGGTTCTAATGAAAGTACAGATATTATGATAACAGAAATCAACGATTCTTTATTAGAAATAAAAGATCAAAAAAATGAATCTGCTGGAAATATAAAAATAACAATTAAAGATAAGATTAATTTTAAAATAGACACTCAACGTTTATCCCTTCTAAGGAAATATTTCGATGTTTTAAAATATAATGTCGTGGAAGAAAAACGTTTTCGCGATATCAAGACGAAAATTGAGGAAAATATGATATCGAAAATAAAGAGAAAATATTTCGATATTTGGAGAACGCGTACAAAAGATGCGAAAATCAATGGTCAGAAGCAAAAAGAAGAAAAAGAAATTTTCGAAGAGCAAAAAATCGAAATGTTTATAAATAAAATTATGGAAAGTCAAAATGCAATTATGGGAAATCAAAAAATAAAAATTAGTGATAATAATTTAATGATAAAAGAATTTAATAGTGCAAATAATAAGAATAGAAACACTTATCATAAAAATAAACATATAATTATCGAATCGCCGGCGCAATGTCGGTTAAATGCTCAAAAACAAATAATAGAAAAGCAAAAAGCTAAATTGGCTGAACAAAACAGAATAATCGAAGAATTAAAATTGAAACAAATGCAGAAAGAAATATCTAATGCGAATAAGGAGACAATTGATATGGCTAAACAGACTTTCTCTAATTGTGGGCATAATACAAGAAGAACGTTGATTCAATTAATGCAACAAAACGGCTACAGGTAATATCGATTTTTAGAACAATTTAGAATTTATATTGATAAAGAGATTTATAATAGATTATATAAATCCTCCTGAAAGAGACGAAAGTTTAATGGTACCCCAAAAACGAATGAATCCACCGATATTTCTATTAAGAATGGAAGCACGAGCAGAAGCTAGACGAAAAAGAATAAGATTGGCTGCAGAAATCCGTAAACAGAAACTTGAAGAACAAAAAAAAATGGAAGAAGCTTCTAGAATAGAAGAAGAACAGAAGAAGAAAAGGTTACAACAAGAGGTCAGACTAGAGAATTTAAAGTATTTAATTCTAATTATGTATATATATATATAAATGTTATATTAAATATTACAGAAATAAATTCATAAATTTATCTCGTAAACTAAAACAATCACCTCATAAAAAAATATATATGCTTTTATAGGTATATGTTATGCATTCAATACATGCTTTCTTCAAATAATGATGTTTATTTTTTAACAGGCTTTAGCCAACGCAAAAAGATTACAAAAAGAGCAAGAACGAAATCGACAGCGAGAAATAGAAAAATTTCAAAGATTAAACAATATAGCGGATGAATTTTATCGACAATATCTTCTACGACGTTATATAATGAAACCTTTCGTAATACTTATTGAAGAATTACGAGGTAATATTAAAAAAGCGGAAGATCATTATAGAGAAAAATTGACAAAAAAAATTTTTACAACATGGAAAAAAGAAATAGAAAATCAATATAAAATAAAGATTGATACTGTTAAATCAATTTATAATACGAAGTTAATTTTAAAAATATTTAGAGAATGGAAACAAGAAGTTAAGGAATTAAAATTGAAGTATCAAGTTGCAATAGACTTTTATGATATGAAACTTTTAGATAACTTTTTTAAATTATGGCAAGTAATAGCAATTGAACTTAAAACAAAAACTGAAATAAAAGAAAAATTAATTATAAATATTTATGAAAATAAATTAAAAATCAAATATTTCAATACATGGAAAAAATATCTCACAATTGCTACAAACATTAAAGAAAGTGAAAAAAGAAAAGATGAATTGCGACAATTAGTATTAAAAGTAATTCCTGATTTTGATCCTAAACAAAGAGGTGTAATATCGGAGGATTAAAGTTCATAACATTAAAATACAAAGATTGCATTGCATAATAATATGTTTAAGTTTATGTAACACAAAGATTATTATCCATTTATATTTTGTATAGAAAAAAGTGTAAACATTTATATCATACTTAATTTATGTTTAAAATCTTATACTACACATAATTAATATAATTTATATGTTGTATAGTTAAATACAATGGCCATTTTATCACAGTTATAATAAATATACAAATGATGCGAGTAATAGAAAAATAAAAATAATTAAAACTATAATTGAGATCAGCGCTTTTACGTCGTGATATGTTTTTATTAAGTTTAATATCATGAGCAATAGTTTAAAAATATTTAATACTTAATATAAGATAAAGATAAGGCTGAGTATTGGAGTATGTTAAGATCGAAATTAATATGAATATGTATTTTTTGTTTTCACGTACCACTATGCCTGTCTGATGTTTTGATCTTATTATTTCAATTTTTCTAATATCTTTTGCATTTAATGAAAAGTATCACTTTCCAAAATAACTTAATTTAATATACATTTAATATCTAAGTTTTGCAGCAAAATAAACGAGATACATTTTTCAATATCCCATGATCATATGGACTTCCAGCTTCCAGAAGGCGTCGCTCATTCGATGTTGTACCAAGGTAGATTAACCAAAGATGATATATTAAATAACAAACTACTACTAATCCAACAAGTAGGCTGTAGAGTGCCGAAATGAAGCAAAGGGCAATGCTGAAACAATATGCACATTATTATACTTTGATTGGATGTTGAAAACAAACAGTTGCACGACATGTTATCTATTCAACTTTTATATTCTTGGAAAGCAAATAAGAGATATTACAATATTTACGACATTAATACAAGTCTCAGCAATTATCAGTATCTTATGATTATTAAAGTTTGCATTGTAAATCCTTAGTATCTTTCCAGTTTAGTTTTAAGTTTTAATAATGAAAAGAATATTATATTTCTCAGTATAAATTTATACTATTGATAACAATTGTATAATAATTTGAAGATTACATATAATCTACTAATAATCTATTACTATTATCTAATAATATATTACTACTATCTAATAATTATTACTATTTAATATTATTACTATCTAATATATTAATATTGAATGTTTTTTAAGTTATACATACTCTAATTGATAATATACATCACTACAATCGTCTGGCAAAAGAACAGTGCCAATAAGTATAAATGGATGGCATACACTAGTCATGGTTAAATTGGAACCATAAATAAAAGCTATGGCTGAGAAGAATAAACATCCCAAGTACCATTTTAAATTGCTTGAACCTATGCAGCAATCTAACCTAAAATATGAAATTAAATAAGATAAAATCTATTTTATAAAGAAAAAAATCTATTACCATTTACAATGATATTCTCTATTCAAAATACATGTCTGACACATTCGACAATGATGCGCTTTAGGAGGTGCTCTTCTTCTACATGTAATACAAAGTTCTCCGCTTCCTTCACCTAATTCTAATCCTTGGGTTAAAGTACTTTCTTGAGTTGCTGAATCTGCATTTAATCTAGTCATATAGCCACACCATATACCACCCACTACACACATTATAAACACTAGATTCTCTTCTAGCAAGATCTCTAATAAAGGTACGACACTAATTTCAAAGATCAGCATTAACATGATTACACTTGTAATAGTCCACATTAGAAAAAACTTAGTACGAAGTAAAAATCTTAAAAAATTGTGATGTAAATAATATACTAATATCGGTGTTGCGACAAATATAATTACAGTACATAATACTGTTTGTGCGGCTATTACTGCTAATATTGGAACCGCAAATATCGGTATCATTGCATCAACTGAAATTTGTTTAGCTCCAGCTCTCCAACCACAAGGATTTCGCAATCTTTCCCATACAGTCATTTTTGTATTAATAATTATATTGAAAGAATTTTTACGCTTGCATAAAAAGTTAATGATAGAATAACAAAATGAAGGTTAGAAATCTTTTATGGCATGTCGATATTCCTTAAACAATGTAAAATTTGTTATTATTAAAAATATTGCGCGTAAGTATACGTGATAGCACTTTTTAAAATAATTAATATAATTAAATCAATGATTTTTATATAAAAATTTGAAAATTTTTAAAGATCTTTGCTCGAAAAATCTTCTTTCAATAAAGGCCCATTGTTTCGACACAAATCAATATATAGTTCTCTTCCAATTTAAGTTTTCTGTTCAAATAAGAAATGAATTATATTATTTAAATGTGCAATGGAATAAAATATATCTTCCAAATTCTGTTGTTTTTTCGTATTATGCATTTTTATTTTTAAATAATAATGTTACGAAATATGTTGTGCATTTGACAATATTTTGAAAATGGCGCAAAAATCATAAAGAGGGCTAGGATAAGTGTTCATTTCCAGTGTAAAATAGCGGTTGTCATATGTGGTTCGTACTGTAAAAGAACAATAATATCAATATTACATTCCAATAATTGAAAATTGTGATTAATTTTAAAAAGATATTTTTACGGATTCCATTCATTCAATTCAGGTAACAAATATTTTATAAACAATTAAAATAACCATTGGTTACTTCTGTCAAAGGCATTGCCATCTTGTTCTACATTTTTGTTATTCTCTTGTGTGATATTTGCTATAATTTCTTCGCGCATGAAATTACAACTATGAAATGTATGGCGGGAATATGACGCAAATTGAAAATTGAAAAACAATCAATTTCAATAGAAAAAAATTTCTAGAAAAAAATTCGAATATCTTACATTATCATAACTATATATAAAAAATATTGAAGGTCGACTCTTATCTCAGTTTAGTGTTTGTTGATTGATATTTATTAACACTCTTTTAGAAATTACAGAGAAAAATAATATGATTATTAAAACATTGAATGAAAAATATAAAAAATTAATGAATATAACTATAGTTGTGATATGGTTGTAAAATTATTAATTATTAATTATTTATAGAAATAAAATAGTCATCGTTTAACAAATGTATTTTAAAAGTTTAGTTTTTTAATCAAGATATGAATACAAAATTCAAGGCTAAAATAATAAATAGGCTTAATCTATGTATATTGATTGTACAAAATATACATCGATGAGGTTACCATGAGACATGTAAACATTTAAATGAATAGTATTATACATTACCATTAACGATTAATTTTCTATCAAATTTGTTTTATCAATTGCAAAACGATTTTCTGAAAATTTACAATCACTTTAAAAAAAAATAACTGAAACGATTATCTTTATCTCTAACATTTAATATCATATTATTATATTTCTTTCTTTCACTGACACATACGGAATAAATATCGATTGGTTTTTCGCGAAGAAGAAGACTGGGATGAACATACATACTAATCGCACAATCAAGGCGAGGCTAATTAAAGAACAGTGGGGTAGAACTCTATTAAGATAATCATGCAGAACAATAAAGACTCGTCTATACGAGTCAAAGATTAATCGACAATTACGACTAATATGTTGTCTATTGAAATTGTTTTCAATTGTTTGCACGTGTTCGTATTGTTTTATTAAATTATCATTATTTGCCACTTTACGATATTTTCTGAGAGATTTTAATATATATTAAATGGAGAAAAAGAAACAACTCGATAGTCATAGTTATAATGTAATTATTGTAAAAATATTATTATAAAGATAATTATTTGGTTATTGGATGTAAACGTACATATTTTATCGTTTGTATATGGTGCATGTAATTTTAATATTTGGAAATATTATCACTTTTTTATATTTATTATTAATATTTTGCAAAATATTACACGATATTTAGAATTTTTTATATTTTTCTTTTTTCCATTTTTATTCTATAGAAACGAGGATAATTATGTTTTAATAAAAAATGCAACATTTATTATGTAATTCAATATGATTAACTGATGACATATTTACAAAGACAATCGAAACACGAAGAAGAATACGTTATTTTGTTTAATATTTTTCGCCTTCCTTGAGATCTATTCTTTTATCTCAAGACATAGAGGAGAATCATAAGTTTTCCGTGAAAAAAGAAGATGATTGGAGGCGTCCAACATACAGAAGATTCATATTTAGTCTGGTTTCGTTCTTATGTCTTGTGATTTGTGGACAGTTATGGATTTTGAAAATTTAAAGATAATTGGAATTAGCTAAGTATTAGTGAAGTAGCATTATAATCGAAATTCATATTTATTTAATTAATATTTTAATTATATCTATCAATGAAAATTTGGGATTGATAATTTGTTAATAAATTTGTTTTTGAACAATGCATGATATCGGTGAAAAAATTTAAACGCGTGTGGTTCGATTTCATCATTTTTATATAACTAAAATTGAAACAGGAAAGTACTTAAATATTTTAATAGAAGAAAAGCTTGACTTTTTTAATACAAAATGTTTAAAAAAAAGTCAATTTTTATTAGCTGAATTTAAAGATTGTTCAAAAAACTCATAGAATTATATATAAAAAATTCGTGTTTCAATTTTTTTCCAGATCGATGATGTTCTCTTCAAATGGATGGTAATCTCTTTCCGAATATATTTCTTCCAATGTTCAAAGAAATGTTAGAAATCTTTTTGTAAAATTCTGTTAGGATTCTGATCGTTTGGCGTTTTATGGTTTCAATATTATCTATATATTCTTTTCATTCATTTGTAATTAATCGCTGATTTCATAGTTTTATACATTATCTAATGCACTTCTTTTAACATATCAATTTCTTTAGTTCCTTTTTTAATTAATGCATTGTTTTTTAAAAAGCGAACAATTTATCGTAGACTTATGAAATTTAATCTATTTTTATTTAAGGTTATAAATTATATTTTTTACTTGATTAAATCGCTATTGAAATAAGAATAAAAAAATCTTTCCATAAATTTTTTAAACAGAATAATATATGATTTAATATCGTGGAATCGTTATATGAAAACATCAATTGTATTTTATTTCGAGTTACTTTGTCTCCATTCACAGTATTCTAAACTTGAAAGTAAAGTTACAAATAGTATAAGATCAATGACCATACAACCACTTTTGCTTGTAATAAAAAATTATAATATTAAAAAGAATTGGTGAATCATCGTTACTTGGTTGGAATGATAGTTGATCAGTTGAAGAGGTCGTGATCCTTGGTCGTAGCGAGCCTCGATGGTGGTCTAACGTAAATACCACCGAGTTTCCAATCATTTGCTTAGAAGGAAGATAGGGAGAAGTGCAATAGTCGTGGGACTATCGCAGTCGTCTCGTTTCTTCTGGATCGATCGATTGATCGGAAGTAACTCGTAAAGAAAATCAAAGGAAAGAGATCGAGAAAGCATCGCTTCTGACTGTTTTGGAAGTTTAACAACGAATTGTGTGATACGTTCGAGATCAAGTGATAACATTGTGTGACACGAGAAAGAAAATTGTGCGTTGATAAGAAACAGTCGATGTTCGTGATTCCAAATTCTGTTTTATTGTGCTAACGACGAGTAACGACAAGTTACTACATTTCAATGGTAGTGGCGATGATGGCGTTAGTGGTAGTGACGATGGTGATCATGGTGGTAGTAGTGACAACAGTGTCTATGACGATACACGATTCAAGTCTATGAATTGAGGATCACCATTATTCTCTCCCTTGGTTCGTGGCTCGTGGATTAAGAAGCTTTCAGGCTTCCCGCTGAAGGCTGGAGAAACTGGTCGGTCTGTCGTGGATTTGTGGGGATGTTATGTAAGCCATAGTTGATCGACACGAACGCATACAGAGATCATTTACATAGATGCAAATATGCGGGGAGAAGCCGTGATGCACTACTATAGACGCGAGGTGTTCAAAGTCGCGTGGATTTAACGATAGAATATTCAGTGGCGAGAGTCGGGACGCGTGAAACACAATCGAGCTTGATTAAATACGATCAAATAATATTTCTTTGGACGAGGCGAAAGCATCGAAACGTATAATAAAGTTTCGATTTTTCAGGTGATCGGGTTACGTGTTCCAACAGTGGTCCTCGAAGGCTACCCGAGGAGGATACCTTTTATCCATGGTTCAGCTTCGACGAGCTTATGAGCCATGAGGAAGATATGCGGTTGAGAACCGAGGACCGGGAAGAAGACGACGAGAAGGAGTTTGAAGAACGTCCAGTAATGTCTTCGGTTTCGATTAACAAACTTCAGATTTTGTGGGATCATTTCATACACGCGGAACCGCAAAGCTACGAGGTACATTATCTCTGAAGGAATTTCTATCGTCGATTTAAACGTTTACACTTTCGTTTTTCTTTTTTTCTTTTTTCGTTCATATTTCGCAATGTATATATCTTTCAATTGTTCGAATTTCAGTCTTAACTCAAAATTATTATAGAAACGAGAAGTTCAAGTTCGATAAATCGATTATCGCGTCAAAGTAAAGAAGAAGATTTTATTATATAAATATTTAGATAAACGATTTTACCTTGACGTTTATCCTTTCTCTTTAAGAATCTAATTAAAAGTGTTTAGTTAAGAATCTATTTAAAGCGTTTAATCGATGATTATTTTTTTATTCAAATGTAATCGCATTAACTCATTCTTAACCGGTAAGCAAGATTTTGTAATTATTGTCAGTTATTTGTCTTCGAAAAAAATGTTAAACTTCTTTTAAACTTCTTAAGATGACTTACAAGTCAAGCTTATTCGTCTATACTTTACTATACTTGTACCGAAATGACAAACAGTTTTCTGTAGTAATAAGAAAAAAATTTGTACGGATTATATTATCTAAATTCGTAAGCTAATAATTATTTGCTTTACTTAAAATCACGATTATTAAATATTTGTTTAAATATAAACTCAAAATGATATATAACATTTTCTTTTTGCTGATTATGTAATTTGATAGAATTTGAATTATAATTATATATTTGAATATATAATTATATTTCGTAGAATAAAACGAATAATCGATAATCTATCAAAATTGACACAAAGTTTCTTACAATCAACACCCAACGAATTACTTAACGTTTGTTTCCGTCATGTGAATCATCTATTTACGTATTGGACAAATATGATATACGATACGACGTGACGACAGTAAAAGAAATGTATATTTATAAAGAATTACGTTATAATATAAAATCATTATAACATAATTTGCATAATTACAAATAAAATTATGTAATAGTCTTGGATAGTTTGAATCTCATTATATTTTTAGTTATAATGTTATAATGTCTCTATGTCAAACCGATTAGTTTATCGCATACACATGTAATAATTAGCATGCATTTCGAAAATTAAGTTTTTTTTTTTATCAAGTTTATCATTTACCACTTCCTCGTCGTATTAATATTTTTCATCGTAATCACATTATTATCATATTATCAAAGGAAAAAAAAGAATATTACATTTATTTAAACTGTAATTAACAATAATTTGAATAACTTTTTTAATAAGTTATATAATATTTAATATTTTCTTTCTGTTTAGAAATCATGCTGGTTGGATATATTTCTTGCAGAATTTCTTGCACAAATAAAAGAAGGCCGAGAAGTGAAAGATGCCCTATCGTTTTGGTAAGATTAAATTCATATATAATATAATAAAATGATAACCCGTCTAGTCTCGATATCGTTAAAAATATCGTTTAAAATATTAGTTATCGAAATAACAGTTATATAATTTCTTTCTGTTTTTTTACGATACATACAATCGTAATGATACACACGTATAATAGTAATTATAAACGTGAAATAATGGAAAAATTATATCATTACTTAGTTTAAGGAAGTGGGGATAGATGAGTGAATAGATATTGGTCGAGAAAGTAAACTGAAAGAAAAATAAGTGAGAACGTAACACATGACTCCGTGACGAAGATAGCGATCGTTAACCGCAATAAATCTGGTCTCGTATTTGTGGTTTAACATCTGTGATTTTTCATTTTTATGTATCTTAGATTTATAATCGAACAACTTTTCATTCGCTATGAAATTATATTATTAATCGGGAAACAATCTTATTCTAAATAGGAATTAAATAGGAATAAATAATCTAAAGGAATTAAATAGCTAGATATAACATTGAAAAGGGGGAAAAAACTTTACCAATATTTCTCACACATTTTCTCAATATTTCCCAAAAAATTTTAATTTCGATTTGAAATCTTCTTTTTCGATATATCATGTTCCTAATTTAATTTAATACTAGTAAAGTAAAATTATAAAATACAAATATACATCGATATTGAGACAATAATAATATAGAAATTTACTAATTTATCTAATTACGAACGATAAGATAAAATATATATATATATAAAAGGCGACATAATAAAAATTATCGATTTGCACAGCTCCGTCGGCGGTGGTGGAGTGTCTACCCTCATAGCTTGTGAGCTGCTCTCGGATGTCCATGAACTTTGCGCGAAAAGGATCGACGGGGACGAGCTCGCCAGACTGAGAAAGTATTTAGCACAGGATCGTGGCTGGCGTTGTTTGGCCGCTCTACACTTGCTCGGTGTACGAGGTCTCTCCTGTGGACGAGAATTTGTAGCCCTGCTCATCGCTTTGTATCCGGTCGTTCTTCAAGAGGAGGCGAACCGTAGTAGCAAGGACAGTACCGTTTCATCCGTCCACGCCACGACCTGTCCCACGCGAAATCCTTACGTAAAATTCTACCCGGGCGACGACACCGTAGACACGATTGATATCGTGTCGCGCGTGAAACGGAAAGCTTGGGCGAGATCGAATCGAGGAGGAATCTTTCACGAGGGAAATGCGTCGTCGTGGAGACTCGCGAGGAAGGCGAGTCGTAGGTACAGCAGTATCACTGCGGCGAAAGCATCGTTGTCAGCCCATCACAAGCAAAAATCGTTATACGGTGTTTCGTACGAGTCGCGTCGTGACACGGCCGAAAGCGGAAGCAGCGAGTCCGAATTCGTGACGGATGGTGTAGATCAGTCTCGATCTCTTGCGTTGAAGATACGCCTGAATCCAATGGATTTCGAGTACTTCACTTCGGTCGTGAGAAGCGACGAGGAACAGAAATGGCAGACGCCGCTCTATGAGCTCCCCTCCAGGCCGGCGAAGAAAACACCGAAGGATTACGTGGACGGGCGAATCGAGAATGTTCTGGGCTCCAGGATCAGCAATTTCGAGACGAGCCTGTTGATCATTCAGTTGCTTCAAGGATTGCGCGATCATGATACACCGGCCGAGCAAACACCCGCCATACAAGTTCTAAAGTTCGCCCTGGACACATTGTGGTCCCTTCAATTCGGTATAGATGGCGGGAGGTTGACCGGGGCCGAGTGCGCCATGTTGAAAGCCTCCGCTGCAAGGCTGATGCTCACGGCGTTGGAACGCGTATTAAGGGCGAACGAACCGACCACCGCCGTCATTCACAACGGTTTGTTGCCGATGACTTTGAGACTGCTCGAGGATGCTTGCAGCAAACCTGTGAACGTGCTCTCGGCTGAGGAAGGATCCCTTCTGCAAGAATTCATTTTCGCCACCATATACGGAGTAATAACGTTTCTTTATTGTTTGCTGCATCAACAAGGCACAACGACAGAGAAATTGTCCGACTTTTTAGAATTGTTTCAACTGTTCACCGAGAGCCAGGATGGAAGGCTGGTGGAGAGGACAATTTTTGCGATTCTTGATTTACCGAGCGTCGATCCATCAAGATCAGTAACGCGTGCTCGAAAAATCATCGATATGATAGGCTCATTAACGAGTAGTTTGAAATCCGTGCGACGCGATATCTGTCATGTGGCCAATTGCAACAAAGGAAAACACAAATCTTGCATCGATAACGTTCACATTTACCACCATTCGGATATATTTGGGGCGTCGTACTCTCAACCGATCGTCGGTACGGTTATGAAACAAGCATGTTGCATCTCCTCCCTTTTTATGATACTCACTAATCTTCTCAAACATTCTCATCCTTTGGTCACCGAGTTACAAGTTAGATTGATCAAAGTTTTTACCGCAGCAGGCACATGTTGCTGTTTCCCACCGAGCATACTCATGATTAGTATCGCCACTCTTTTGAAGAAACGTGATCCGCCAACTTATGTCACAGCCGTCGCATTTTTAGAGCGTATCTTTTTCAAAGAGCTTGGTGGTTACGCAGAAACAGAGGTGTGCACCGTCTGTGACAGACCCTCGACGTATTCCTGGAACTTTTTGGATATGTACACAGATTTGTTGACACCGGACGATCCAAAATTGTGCCACACCGTAATGGCGCACTTATTAAAAATTAGCCCATGTTCCAAATTCCATATTAGGCGGGAATTACTCGTCAAAGTTTTCTATCCGATCTTCTTGAAAGCTAAAACCTATTACACAGTCGATCGAGAAAATACGATCGCCAAGTTTCTCATTCAATCTTGTCTATGTGCTATGTCCTGCTTGATGATAAATGCGCAAATGTGCGAGGCATTCACCGAGATTAATGGATTGGAGGAAGCGTTGATCTTGATGTCCGACACGACTTTCACGAGGAACGTTTACGCTCTATTAGAAATCAGCGTCATTGTGGAAATATGGAGGACGAGTCTTCCCGAATCCGATTCTTTCGACAATACGGAGAAATTCGCGGTTCGATCTCTGTTCAATTCACTCGAGACAGAAACGACTGAATTATTGTCCGTTTTCACGAATTCCATGGATACCCTCGTCGATGGCAAACACGTTGCACAAACGTTGACACGATCAAATCTTCGAGATATCGAGGAGACAAGCGCCATCTTAGTGCAGGAATCGAGCACGTTCCAAAAACAACAGGTTGCAGAGAGAAAATCACCCGATACGATTTCATGGGTTCCAAAAATATTTGACAATGCCAAGATCGATACATCGTGCCAGGATCAGGGAACAGACGCGATCAAGAAAATGAATCTGTATCAGGCTAGCGTCGCGTGGAGAGCCGCAGCTGGAGTGGCGCTTTGCAGTCCAAAATTTCGAGCTCAATTGTCGTCACACTCTGTGTCGCAAAAATCTTTCCAACTTTTCATAATGCTAGCCATGCATATATCCACGGATAGTATCATGGGTACGTTTGTAATAACGACAGATTGAGTAACAGATATAGTAAAAAAAAAAAAAAAAAAAAAAAATGTCAGGACATTTACATTTACACAGGATTTTTTCCCTTTTAGATATTAACAAATCAGCTCACAGACTCTTCGAGGCTTTGCTCACGTGTTGTTTAACATCCCCGTTGTGTAAGTACTTTTATGCATACAACGAACGTGAATTATATTTATTCCGAATACGTTTCTGTCATACGTACTTTTTCGCCGCGCACATCTGTGGATTAAAATCCCAATAAGCTACGTGAATTTATTTGGATAAAAACAGTTTAGAGAATGCTTGATACAAGCGAACTTCTTTCGCTTTCTGTTCTCAGTGAATTTAATTTTTCACGAATAATATTATTTTATATATATGTATATACATTCAATAGTGGTTATTTCATATAAAATAGTTTGTGATCGACACAGGTGATCGAGACATAATTATGGAATTGGGAAAAGCTCTGATGAACACGGGAATTAAATTAGGTCGTGGATTAACCATCATCGTTGAGGTATTATTGAAAGTCTCTATGTTAAAACCAGCACAAGAAGAGACTATACCTCAATATACTCGTCCTAGGGTAAATTTCGTTCTATTTCATTTTTTTTTCCGCCTTTCATTGATTTCTTTATTTACTTCGATATCGATTTTTGTTACAGTTACCATCAATGACACTAGACTCAATACCAGATTGTGCCGTCGATGATAGTAGTACAGGTGAATACGTGACTGCTGATGATGGTTACGAAGCAGATGTAGAAGTACCAGCGCAAAGCCTTCACAGTAATACCGTAAAAAGAAGTAATTCCTTGGGACCGGTGATTGAACCCAGAGGCCATGCAAATGCTCATCCAGCATTATGTTTGTTGGCAGTTGATTTGTTAATTCATTTCAGCGAGCAGTAAGTATTTGATCATACGAGATATAAGTTAACACACGAATAATTAAATTATTATTATTATTATTATTATTATTATTATTATTATTATTATTATGAATGACTTCTTTTCAGAGGTTTGAATGTTGAAACAGCATCCATTATAACTACTGGCTTAAGAAAAGTTGCAGTCACATGTAGAGAAAGCGCTTCGAGTTGTGCCGCTCTTGCGGGAGCAGGAGTAATTACAAAAATGTTACATGGCTTTAAACATATATTTACTAGTAGAGATACTGAATATCAAGGTATTTTTAATATAAATTATCTTTCCTTTCTAATATAAATCTCTATTTTTTTTTTATAATATTACATAATAAAATGTTTTAGATCTGCAACATGCTGTATTAGAAGTATTTACTTTGTTAGCGACACAATCGATTTCATCAACGGAACTAGTCATGTATTTATCTTTATTCAAAGTTGACACGCCCCCGCTACTATCGTTGCTGGAACCACTTTTTCATCTAATTCTAGCTGCACGCCCGCAACCTAACTTCATCATATCTTTTCCTGTATCCTCTGATAGTATAATATTATCGAAAATTCAATCGGAAAAATATAAAAATTTGGAAAAAGTAGAAAATCTCGTAAATAATTTCCGAAAAAAGCATTTTACATCGGGAATATGCAGTCCATGGTCTGTACATGCAACGTGTTTACCAATTGGCCCAGAATTAGCTTGGCCTGTTTGGTTACATGGTTGCTCTGTTTCAATGTGGTTAAGGGTTGAAAGAGGATTACCTGTTAGTAGCAAAGGAACATTGATTAGTACCTCACCGTTACTCGATTCAGACAATGAAAGTTTATCGGATTGGGGTATTCTATCTGACAATTGGAGTCGCGAAGGTTGGTAAAATCGTTTAATATTCCTTAATAAATAAAGGGATATATTCATTTTAATACTTTCTATTTCAAATTTATCGTTGCAAATTATCGAAATCTTATTTCGATTATAATAAATCGTTACAAGTTTATCAATTAATTATATTAAATTTAGCAATAAGTTTATTATTTTTTTATCCAACGCATGTTCTACACGAATTATCGTGGAAAGACCATTCGATGTCTGATCTTTTCTTGGGTACATCAGTCGTAGCAGGTTCCTCATCTCCTCCTACACCAACATCGATTATTCATATGATGTCCATCGGATTTGAGTCTCTGGTGCTTGAAACATGGTTGGATCTTAGATCAGGTAATTTGATCTTTTAATTTTTTTTCCCTCTTATTTTTTTTTTCTGATATAATTATTATATTTAATTCTTTCTTTTTATATTCCAGACAAGTTAATTTTACGATTAACTCGACCGGATGACAAAACGAATCGAACTATCTCTGAAACATCTGTAACTGGTATGCTTCCTTCGGGTCAATGGCATCATTTAGCATTGAATTTTAAAGACACGGTTCTAAATAAACATAGTGCGGTGGTCCAGGTTGTGCTTTGGGTAGACGGCTGGAGAGAAATCAATGCGCAATTACCATTTGACGGATTGTTAGTGAGAAAACCTGGAACTACATGCGTTCTATTAGGACAACTTGGATCTAGTACTATCGGTGCTTGGTATCTTGGAAACTTAATGGTATTCAGGTACACTTTTATCAAATAATAATTAAATTATCAATTGCTTGTCACCTTGTGTACTTATTGCTAAAAATTTATTCGTAGGTGTCCAGTATTTACTAAAGAAAAAGCATTGTATCTGGCAAGTTTAGGACCTAATTACACTAATCTTGCGGAATGTATCTTAAGCACAGATAAACCAGATTTTACATCATTAATTATATCTGGCGCTTTAGATGGTATTCGAGAAATAAAATTTGGTAAATATCATAATTTCGAATTGTTATTTTTATTTTGGAACAAATATAGTAAATATTTATGTTTAATATTTAACATAGAAGGAGGAAAATTTGATACAAGTCGAAGGAAATCGTATGGCGGAACGTATTTAAGACACGCTGTTGAAACTAAAGTATCAGAGGTCAAAATTGATTGGGATTCAGTTATGGATGCTACAAATTCACATTTGGGTGAATTGCAAGATAATTTACTTCTTAATTACGAGGCCCAAAATCCTAACATAGTTCATTTATATCCTCAAGCTATCGCAAATCCAGCTGGTAAGTTTATTAACTTATATAAATTTTATTAACGTATTTATTAACGTTATTAATGTATTTACTGTTTTTTATCTGTCTGTATAAATTACATCTTTATTTTCAGCTGTGGTAAGAAATCTATTTCCGGGTCAACCTGGTTTTAGGGTTGTTTCTGCACCGGAACATAGAGTGTCACAGCAACCACCTTTATCTGTGGCCCCGATACTTTCCGTTCGGTTAGAATGTCAACAATATCGAGGTCTTGTACCTGCTGCCATTTTAATAGGCGGTATACCTGTATTTTTATATTTGTTCGCAAGAGTAAGTACGTTTATCATTGAAAATTACAATTGTTTATAATCGTTATTAAATGAATTTACTGCGTATAGGTAGTTGAATTAAACTCTAAAGAAGAAGAACAAGCATTAGCTCTTTCAATAATTCTACACTTAATACGAAATGATTCCGAATTTTTAAATCAGTATCGATCAGAAGGTGGAACATCCTTAATCTTACGCATTTTAGAATCATCACGATGTCACGCAGGTAGACATATTCTGAAAGCAATGTTAGATGCAGCTTGTGATAGTTCGATCCTAATAAAAGATATCGGCAGCGGCAATCATTTGGTCTCACAAAATTGCGAAGCTGTCATCACGGATCCCGAATTGATCAAAGGTGCATTGACCGCGTGGAGAATATGGGCCAAACATGATACATTAAACTTGCTATTGCAGGCATTGTTATTATTATTAAAAGATCAACATTCACAACGTGAGTTTAATGCATCTCAATTAAATAGGATTGGAGTCGTTGATACTGTCTTAACATTATGCAAGGTAATTTTATATTTTTTGCAAATATTATGTTTTATAATATTATAATATATATAAGGAATTTATAAAGATATTTAATTTTTATTATAGGAACATTTTATGTATGAAGAATTGGGTGCTACGCTTGATTCCTCAACCGGAACTGCAGTGGTTGAATTGATTAGGGCACTTATGGGAGCACCTCCAGAATTTGCTCATTTAGTAGCTATTACTGATTATTTAATTCTGGTTCATCAAGCATCCGAAACTTATATTACACACTCGAGACACAATATATATTTTTTATTACCTCCTATAGGGGATAAGAAAGTTGTGAATATTGCCTCTACAATAACTTCTAGTTCTTCAGATGAATCTATAAAGACTTTTGAAAACAATAAATTGAATAAAGGTTTAACAAATTCACAGGTGAATATTTAGTCGTTGAATAATTTAAAAATGATACAAATAATAAAAGTTAAGAATCAATAGATATTATTTTTACAGATTCAAAAAAATAGAATGCCTAAAAGAAAAGAACGTCGAAATGGACCTTCTCAGGATACTAGTGCTGGAGAGGATTCAGGAATCGCGGCTAGTGATGGATCTAATCCTGTTGGTAATGTAAGTATAAAATTAACTTTATTAATTATAATTTATTGTAAACTTTGATATTTTTTTCTTTTCTTAGGAAAGGCAATCGATATGGACTGATGAAAAAAAAGCTTGTCAAGGTCTAGTTTGCGAAGGACTTTTATTATTACTCCGTGATGCAGTTAGAGTTTTACCTGACAGTCAAGTTGGATCGGTTTTAAAACATGTTTTAAGAGCTGAACTTTTACTTGTATTGGCTAATAATCCGGATACTAGAGTTCGTACCGCGTTAATTAAGGTACACATAGAAAAAAATTTAAAAAGAATTTAAAAAGAAATCAAATTTTATTTTTATGCCATTACTATAATATTATGTAAATAATTTTTATAGCTCGTTCAAACATATTTACAACGTGCTAGTGATGAAGAAGTCAACAAATTTATAAAACAAAAATATTTTATACATTTAGCAAACCAAATAGCATTATATCCTGGAAATGAATCATTAATAATTGCTTTAGAAAATTTGGCTTTGCGAGGCCCAACTCTGGCTGCAATGCCTCCATTACTGGCTATAATAGCTAAAACAACAGTTACTGAATCAAATGTAGCCAAACCAATAATATCATTTATCACTGATATAATTGCAAAGGTATTATAATGACATTATAATTCTATTTCACTTATTAAATGATATTAATCATATTAATCAAGATTTTATTTTAGAATCCCACTGCTCTGAGATCGCTTTTAGAACAAGGTTTAATTGAATCTTTAGTACAAGCATTAGTAGGAGGTGCTCATAAAAATGGTTCTACATCCCTTTATCGAGATATTCATGTACTTCTCGTTACTATTGCTACAAAACTTTTGGAATCTCCAGGAAATCATCAAATGCAGGCTATTTTAGATTTGCATTTAATATTGAACCATATGGAATTAAAAGAAAGATCTCATTGCATTAAAAACAGAACATGTGTGTCAATTGTGAGAGATGCACAAGTAGCACTTTTTGATGGAGAACTTGATGTGCTTACAGCGAAAGTTTCAAATCAATCAAGTTTTCGATTACGTAGTACTGCATCATATTTGGCCTCAGCTTCCCATATAACTTCAGGTAATATTTATACTACAAATAGTAATATGAAGATAAGATTTATGTAAGTTTCATTATTTTATTAGTATATTTTTTCAGTTTTCACAACATCTAGTAATCAAAGTGATGGTTCTCAATCATCTAGTTACACGAGTTTGCATACACCTTCTGTTGTAACTACCCGTGAACCAAGCAAAGGAGAATTACTCGAACGATTTCGTATTATTCTTACGCGTGCTGTCGAATTTATAACTGCAGCCGATGAATCACCTTCTGGAAACGAGTTACAATTAACTAAAAGATTATTATCAATTCTATTACATGGTTTTTGTAATCCACTACAAAAGAGAAATCATTGGAGCAGTGGATGGTCAACTAGACATGTTTTAAGAAAATATACAGCTAAAATAATGGTATGGTTACTTGGACCACACCAAAGTAATAATACTAGGATTTTTGCTGTCAGATCATTAATGGAAGAACCAAAAACTCGAGAAATTCTATCTTCTCTTCTCGAAGTTCATCCACAAGTGAGAGCTTCTCGATATTTTTTTTTTATACATTTGAACTTAATTTTTTAATAATTAATAATTATTTTTAATATATATTATATTATATTATATTTTAATATATATTATATTATATTATATCATTTATATTTTAGGTAGAACAAAAATTTACTGTATTTTTTTGGGATCTTTTACAACGACGAGACGAAATGCCTAGTGCTGACGCTAGAATATGTGTAGAATTAAAAGAAGCTTTGAATATATGGGATTTGGCAAAAGGTATAGAGCAAGCTAGTCCTGGAATATGGAATGAAGAATTAACTTTGCTTAGAAGAGAACTGATGAGAGATCGAGATATATGGATTGATAATAATCTACCTGCAATTCAAAGGTAAATAAAAAGTGAATACAATATAGGATATAATATAGTTGTATATTCTATTTTATAAAATAATTTTTTTTTATTAGAATTGCCAATAGGTTTGATGTACTTGCCAAACAACTAACAGAAAGTGCAATGGCTATAACGCGTACAGTTGTAGAAGAACAAAATCGAGAACGTAAAGTATTAATGGAAAGACTGAAACATTCAAGAACAATGGAAGCTCAAGCAATTGCTAAATGGAGAGATTTAGCAAGACGTTTGACTCATGAAAGAGCACCTTGGTTCTTTTCAAATAGCTATCCAAAAAATTGGGAATTGGATCCTACAGAAGGTCCTGCCAGAGTTAGAATACGATTACAACGATGTCATTTAAACATTGATCGAAGATTTTTCTTAAATGAATATCAAGATAAACTAGGTTTGGTGTTATTCTTTTATTAACTATTTTCATTCAATTTTATTTATTTTCATATTTATTCATTTCATTTTTTATCTTAATATATAGATACAGTGAGAGTTGAAGCACCTTTATCTTATTTATTTACGACTAATCGACAAGATGCAAATGCTACAGCATTAATTGAGCGATTGCATACTAGCGAGAGAATACGTAAAATGTCTCAAGCAAAAGTAGTTACACCTAGAGCTGAATTAGCTGGTGAAGTTCTTATTGGTGAAACGTGTCTTTATTTTATTCCTGATAATCCTGATGTTTTGTTACATACTGATGTACGAAGTTTCTAACTTTTTCATCATTCTATTTTTTTATTATTATATGAATAATTAGATATATTATAATTACAGATAGCTTTAGGTGGTTTGGATTTAGCTATGGTGGGTGGAACAGCTTGGCGTCTCGAGGACATTCGAGAATTGCATAAGAGAAGATATCAATTGCAAGAAAGAGCTATTGAAATATTTCTTATTACTGGAAGAACTTATTTATTAGCATTTAATTCTTCAAAGGTATATTCATTACTGTGAAAATATATATTGCATAGTTTATAACGATATATTCAATTTATAGGAAAGAGATGAATTTGTAATGGAGTTATCTACTTGTAATTTACCGAGACGAATACCAGGTGATGATTTAAATGAATCTATTTCACTGTGGAGAAGTGGAGCATTGACAAATTGGGAATATATTACTTGTCTAAATAAATTAGCTGGTCGTTCATATAATGATTTAATGCAGTATCCTGTATTTCCATTTGTATTAGCAGATTATATAAGCGAAAAAATTGATTTAAATAATCTAAAGATTTATCGGTAAGTATTACAATAAAAAATAATAATGCAATTAGGAAAATAATAACGAAAATGATATGTTCTTTCAGAAATTTTAAACGTCCTATGGCTGTGCAAGATAAAAAGAATGAACAGCATTATATAAATAACTATAACGTAAGAATGATTTATTTTTACTAAAATATTATTTTTATTAAATATATTTCTATTTTATTTATTATTTTATAGTATCTTAAACAAGCCTTATCAGAAGGTTTAAATTTAATTGCATTGAATCAAGAACCATTTCATTATGGATCACATTATAGTAATTCTGGAACAGTACTCCACTTTTTAGTACGATTACCACCATTTACTAGCATGTTCTTATGTTATCAAGGTAAACTTTTTTCATAAATATATATATATTAGTAATATATTAATATTGAGACTTAATTTTTTTAATTTTTATATTTGAAGATGACAATTTTGACATTCCTGATCGAACATTTCATGCTTTGGCTACCACATGGAGATTAACTAGTTGTGATTCAACAACAGATGTAAAAGAATTAATTCCTGAATTTTTCTATTTGCCTGAATTTTTATTGAATTCTGAAGGTAATATGAATAATTAAATATGTTTCAAATTTAAATATGATATTTAAATTAATTCAACAAAAAACTTGTTATTAAAGGATTTAATTTTGGGATTCGACAAAATGGTAATCGAGTAGGAGACGTTGAATTACCGAAATGGTGTGGAGGTGATGCACGACTTTTTATTCTTGCTCATAGAGCAGCATTAGAAGCAGATCTTGTCAGAGAAGTTTTACCTTATTGGATCGATTTGGTATTTGGATTTAGACAAACTGGTAGACCTGCAGTGGAAGCTATAAATGTTTTTCATCCTGCAGTATGTTGAAAACAATATTTGTATAAATAAATATAGAAATATAATTTGAATATAGGAATTTATATTTTTAGACTTATTATGGATTCAATGTTGAACAAATAGCTGATCCTTTAGAACGTCAAGCATGGGAAACGATGGTACGAACTTATGGTCAAACACCTGCGCAATTATTTAGAGTTGCACATCCTTTACCAATTCAGAATCTTGGAAATACAGTAGTTCATAGTTCATTACCGCAAGTAATTGATGGTGTAGATGGTATAAAATGGGGAAATTATGTCGGTGCTCCTGGAAATGAACCAGTTTTATGTTGGAAACATAAACATAGAGCACCTTTAGCATCTTTAGTTCCTTTAATTACTGGTGATGTTTTTGGATTACCAAGTTATACAACTTTATTACTTGCTTACACAAAAGAAAAAGGTATATATATATAATTTCAAACTTTAATAATTATTTAATAATTAATTTTAGAACCAGATTATATATACATATATAATAATATTTCTAGGTACAAATATGTTAAGCGGGACATCTGTATTGGCGGCCGCTTTAGTATCATGGAATGGTACAGATGGAATTGCAAGATTAAAATATAAAAAAGAACAACCACCAAGACCATTAATCAAATCTTCGGGTCTCGATCCAGTAAATAGATGAATTACTATTTTTAAATTCTTTTTTATATAATAATTGTCAATAACATTTTTTTTTTTTTATTTTTTTAGATTACAATTTTAGGATCAGCACCAGATTGTGGACAATTGTGGATAGGTCATTTATCTGGTAGAATAACCGTGCACACATACACAGTTATAATAAGCAAGATTGATTTCAATTCAACGCCAGCATCGATTTTGCTAGCTCATCGAAGTAGAATAACAACAATATCTTTATCTCGAGCATTTAGTATCGCTGTAACAGGTGATGCAATTGGTGTTATCGTTATTTGGGATTTAAATAGGTAAATAAATAAATAAATAAATAAATAAAAATATATTATACATTTAAAGTTATTTTGTTATTTTTCTTTTTGTAGTTTAACATATATAAGATCGATATTCTGTGATCAAAATTATCCTATTCGTTTATTATCGATTAGCGAAACTCTTGGAGACATAGCAGTTACCTATGAAGTTCCTAAGATAAATGAAAATACGTCTTCCAGTGAATCCGAATTGAAAGTATTTACAATAAATGCAAGAGCAGTTGGATCAATTTTATCAAAAACAAAAATAACAGCTGTTTGTTATAGCAATGCACCAGAAGGAGTTTCTGTGAATGTTATTGCAACAGGATTAGATAATGGTGTAATAAGATTATGGAGTAGCTGGAATTTAAAATTAGTCAGAGAAATTATAAATGGTATGAAAGGATATGGAGCAATAATTGCAATAGCATGGGCTTTAGATCAACATCATTTTTATGCTGTAACAGAAGACTTCACAATTCTCATATGGGAAGGATCTAAACGTCTAAGTAATGGTACACCAAAATTTGTGAATTTAACATCACTTTAATATAAATAAACTAAGTCAAAATATTTTTTAAGTACGTGAACAAGATATTATTTTAAATATTTTTAAATAAATATTTTCATTTAATTAATAAGTACTTTGCAAAAAAAATATAAAAAATAGAGATTTTTATGATTATAATACTAGTGTTAAAATAATTTTATATATCAGAAATTTTAATTTGATTAATAAGTATTTTATAGAGAGAGAGAGAGAGAGAGAGAGAGAGAGAGAGAGAAAGTTTTTATAATTATAATACTGAATTTAAAATAGTTTTATATACTATCAAAATCACTTAAAACATCCTGTTCTCAAAGCTTTATAAATTTAAGTAATTGTTATTATATTTGTAATTTAAAAATGCAAAAATAACTGACAAAATAATTGTTGATTATTATAAAAAAAAAATGCTAAAATATTATACTCATAAAATTTTTATTATTAATATTGTGTCAATATATTTTCATATTCTGTTGTATTAAAACATACAACACTTATACAAAATTGTATTAACAGTGAGTATATCATGATATGATTATACATTTTTTTTAATTTCATAAATTTTTCATGTTCATAACCTTATATGTAATATGAGCATATTTAATGAATATATTAAGTAATAGATTCAAATAACATTTAAGCAGTCTTCAATGATTTCGAACATTGGATAATATTTTCCTGTTCTCCTTGCAATATGTTCTGCAGTATCTCCACTAGAATTTATTAATTTTGGATTTGTATCAGGATGCAATAAGAGAAGTTGCAATGCAGGAGAGTTATGAGAACTTGCAGATACTAGATGCAAAGGTGTTTGATCTCCTTTACTTTTAGCATTTATATCTGCACCATTTGCAATTAATGTTGCTACACATTCAACATTATTCCAACAGCTTGCAGAATGCAATGGTTGCCATTCATCTTGAGTTTTAGCATCTATTTTTGCACCTGCTTGAAGTAAATACTACAAAAAAAAACAATAATAGATTTAATTATGAATATTTCTTATAAAATTTAAATAAAACATATTTCAAATAAATTTAAAATATTCGTTATATTCATAAAATATAATAATTTTTACCTCTACAATTTCCACATGATTGCCATAACAAGCTCTATGCAATGGAGTATAACCATCTTTATCCGTACATTCTAACAAACGATGGTTTTTTGTTAATAATTTTTTTACTTTGTCTAAATCACCATTTTCCGCTGCAGCGAGAATTTCTTTTGCGTCAGGTTCTATAAAAAAATATATCAATATACTATAAATTCGATAATAAAAAAATTGATACTTGAATTTGTTATCTAACCTTTTGCATTACGTTCAGCTTCTACTCCATCATCATCATCTTCCCAAGCACTAACTTGCATACGTTCACTCCGTGGTTGATTTAACATTTTATCTCGGATAGCTTCTAAATTCATTAATTGATCACTTTCTTCTTCAGACGATGACATATTTATTTCATATAAAATTAATAAACACTTTCGAAATGTAAAGTTAACGTATTCTTTATCTGTATTTTTTTATTACATATTACATGAATCCATCTATTGGAAAATGAAGATACTAAGTTTTGTCTTATGGTATAAATTAAATCAAATAATTAATCTTTTAAGATGTGAAAATCATATCTTATTTTCGATTGTTTTATAATTAGTTGTTAATAATTTCAATACATAATACATAAAACAACATGGAATGTCTAAAACTTTTAGAAAGTTTAGATATTTTTGGTTATGCTGGTATTTGTGTGGGGGCAGAAAATTCACTATTATTACAAAATTCTCTGATAATATTACAACAAGAAAATCATTTTCAGAAGTGTTATTATTGGGGTAAAATCTACGGAGTTCGAAATGATTATCATATCGCATTTGGTTTTGAAACAGATTGTTTGAACAATCAGGTATATTATTACAGGTAATCTTAATATAATCTCTCTAAAATAATTGAAATATTTCACGAAAAATATTACAAATATAAAAATATTTGAATTAGCATAGATACATTTAATTGGTTATTATTACCAAAAGCAAATAAATGTGCACGATTCTTAACACCTCTTACAATTAATAAATTCGAGGGTGATCCTTCTATAGTCACTAACGTTTATAATATTAATCCTCCGTTCCCGCCAAATGAAGATCCCAGAAAGTATTATGATGTAAGCAAAGAATATTATAAAAAAATTAAAAATTTCTTCAAATTAATGAAATAATACAATATAATTTTTAAAAATGCCCTTTTTTAAATATATAGGGTCCAATACCAAGAGAATTGAAAGAAGAAGATAGATTAGCAGCTACAGTAGAGATAATTAATGAAGATAGTATGATAATTCCTCGTGGTGCATGGTTTAAATGTCCCAATGGAGACGTAATTCAAAATTTAAGTTTCGAAGGACTTGACACTACAGATGCATTATACTTAAAATCTTATTTGCATGCACGTTTACCGCAACAAAAATGGAATACTAATTTACTTACGAGACCTGATTATAATTATGCGATAGATTTTTTAGATGCAATTGATATAGATGTACCACAAGGTATTTTCTATTAGAAAACTTTTAACAAAACACTTAAAAGATTGTTTTCTTTTTTTGTACAATATATTTTCTTTTAGGATGTTGGAATCTACAGCTTATAAGTGAAAAATTAATAATTTTACATAATCTCTTTTGGCCTGGTATGATGTTTTATCATAAATTGAATAGTCCGCATTACGGATTTCTTTATTTTGGACATGGAAAAAAAAATATGGATATAGTTTTCATGGTGTAATTTTGTAACTATAATAATAAAAAATTTAAGTATTTAAATTTTTACTTTTTTCTTAAAACTAATTTTAATCTTCTTTAACTAATTAGATTTCTTCTTTTTTTTTTTTTTGTTTTCTATGACAACCAAATATGTATTTATAATCACTGAATTCAATATCAATTTTTCTACGTCTTATTTGTGATATGTCAAAATATTTTATTTATTAAGTTTACAAGTAATAACAGTTCTAAAAATGATTTCAATTAAAAAGAAATAACAGTTAATAAAAATTTCCAGCATCTCGAATCGTAATGCGTAAGTACTTAAGGTTATAAATATTATATTGATATAATGATATAGTATAAATAAATATATAATTTAGATATTTCATGATTATAAGTATTATAATTAAAAAGAAAATGTCGGTTATGTATTTGAAATTAATTATTAACTCCTATTTCGTTTCTCGTCTGGATATAAATAAAAACAGAAATTTAACCGTCCCTTTGTGAACGGGCTTTGTGGATAAACTAGTTGGCCTTTTAAAGCGTAAGATGGCGGTAGTATTTTTGTCGAGGTTAGTGAATTTAAACGCACAAGCGCAGTGACCGGCATACTCGAGTGAAGTGTTGTTGCAAGTGCTTGGGATCCGTATTCTGTCAGATTTTTCCAGGATATTTCATCGTTAAAAGTAAGCGAAAAGTTTTTTTTAATTTCAAACGCCTTTCAATTACCGATAAATATATTTTTTACTCATTGATTTGCTTTACTTCGATCATGAATCAAAAGTTTGGTAACAACGATTCGCCGGGTGACGCCGGTTCTATGAAAATGTATTTCGTAGCACGTGGGTCAGTAGTAATCTTTGAACGAACATATTTTAGTTTGCTTCATTGAATGTTGAAATTTTATATATTTTCGTATTTTTGATTTTCCAAATCGATATATTTTATACGATCCCAATAAAATTTTGTTCTCGTTGACAGCGTCAAATTTCTGCCTGCCTCGATACAAATTATGCGTCATCTGACATTACCAATTTACGCAGTTCATTTCGTAATTGAAAATTGATAGAACAAATATATAAACCGACATCGGATCAATATTAAATCTTCAATATGGTTATTAGTTGAAATAAATAATATTTTTATGTTAGAGTTCTTTAACTTCTATACTATTGCCCATTGTTCATTTGGTGATATTACGATATCGTAGAATACATTTCTTTCATGAACGTGCAGATACGAGATGTGTATTGTATAGAAGCGAAAGATTCTCAAAGCAGAATACAAGGTCGTCAGAATGAACTCGTCTTATTTATTGTGGTTGGGTACTTGGGTACTTGTATTTTTATTTCGCATTCTTAATACAATATGCGACACGAAGTTGATCAATTCAAGGTTAGCTAGGTCAAAGTGAGTTACGGATCAGTGATTGTTGGAAAAAGATAGCATTCTTCCACGAATGAGTTATGTATAAATATAAATCTAATTTTTCTCTTGTTTGAATTTCTTTTTATTTTTTGTTTTTTCTTTAAAAAAACAATTTAAATTTATTATTAAGATTCGAAATGTGTAACTGTTCCATCCCAATATCAATAATTTTTTGTGAATTAATTAATCGCAGAACAAAAGATTCGCAACAGATATCGATATGACTAACGAGTATAATATACGTTAGGATGCTAGATAGATAGAAAATCTAAGATGTTGGATTTTAGCGATCGTTCATCATGTCAGGTAGGATCATCTTCGAAGCGTTATTCTTGTTGGATGATTTTCGATTCGATCAGTCTCTGCGGTTTTAAAAGCATCTGCCTCTGTTTGCCTACTCGTGCGAGCGCGTATACGCTCTCCCCCTGATATGGAGATTTATTTTCGTGCAACGAAGAAATCAATGACGGAGCCGATAACCTCTCTTCGCGCATCGTGTTTCTTCTAACTCCCCCGACACTCTTTTATCTGATTCATATGCACAGCTGTACATGTGCAATCGTGTAATCAATTCCGAGCACGGAGTGCGAGTTCCGGTTCCTATTCGAGTAGTATCCTCTGTACCCCCGGTATATGTCCCTTTTTTTCTCTCCTCGATGATGACTTTCGTATCACCAACCTAAAATATTATTCTTTTTTCTCGTGTACGAGGGAATCAGAGGTGAAATCAAAGTAACGATAAAAGTATTAAACATATCATATTAAATGTTATTTCGATTATGTATAGCAATCGGACGATAGTCGATAATCTAATCTAATATTTCATCTATATACACGTATAATAATTGATGTTACGATTTAATTTCCTTTAATCGTAAATGATATCATGAGTCATAGAGAATAAAATAAAATTTATTAACACGATTTCCAGAGAATAGAACACAAATCGATTTTTGTCTTATTTTATGATGAATACAATGAAAGTTCATCCAGAAATTATTATTTTATAGGAAAAAAAGATTGACTCGCATCGAATTCTTGCGATTTTTAAATTCCACGTATCGAATGCCGGTTATCGACCTCTTTCGACACGCTTTGTCGCTCCTTTTTAAATAGTTCACCGCGGTCGAGGCGAAATCTCGCGTAACGGGATTTCGAGTATACCGTAAAAAAGCTCGTGGAAACGTCACGGCATTGACTTTCTTTGATCCGCTAGCGTAAACTCCAGTTTCCCGGCTTACCTTTCGAAACACGTCCACATGTTGACGCGAAGGCGCGAGAATCGCGTAACGAAATAATACAAAAAAAGAAAAGGCAAAAAAGTTGACGTCTTCGTTAAACGATGTTCGTGCAATCGATATGTGTCAAATACAGTATTCGAGTGACTCATTAACGTTCAAATTAAGTAAGTCACTTTCTTTTATATACATCCGTATTATCGATCATGAAACAATCGTCAAATCTCTAGTCAGTAATTCTCAACTATCGTTGCACTACGATAAATGTTATTTAATTCTTGTTTCTTTCGTTTCGTCTTGTCCCCGTTATATAGTTGGCACAATCTTTCTGGTGGAAATATGGTGATTGTTTTTCTCTTTTTTTTTTGCTTTTTTCTTTCTTGTTCAATGATCGATCGTTCGACGTATTATTTTTCACATTTATCGTTCGAAATTGGTAAAATTTTAACCGAAAAACTTCGAGTTTAACGCGATTTCGAATTTTTTGCAAAACGGTAGGCAAAACAGTGGTTCTCACGGGCTCGATCGCGGCAATTAGGTCGAATGGAAAGCGTGATGAAGGGCTATAAATGCGTGAGAACCGCCTGTTTAAGGCGCGAGAACTGGTTCTGGGTTGATCTTCTTCCCAAGGCCCTCTTCTCGATGTTAAACACTGCAGAGATGTTACGAGCTTCTCGGACTGCCTGAAATTAAACGTCGGGGACAAGGAGCCTCGAGGACCGCCTTTTCTCGAACCTCCATTTCAAACGTCCACCACCACCATCACCGTCACCACCACCACCACCACCATCGCCTCTTTTCGCTATTTCCCCTCTTCTTCTTTCTCCCTCTCAAGTCTCTCTTTCGTCTATATCCAGTTTCTTTTTCTCCATTTGCTTTCTTTCTTTCTTGTCTTCTTCCTCTTCTCCTTCTCCAACTACTTACCGGGCACAGGTAACATTACGAAACGTTTCGATCGTTTTAAATTCAATTTGGAATTTGGGCGATGCGAAAAAGGGGCGGAAAAAGAAAAAAAGAAAGCAATGATCGATCGGATATGCGAAACAATTGCTCGATTATTTTTCGACTCGGTCGATTTTTCGCTTCATTCGTCATTTGTCCCATTATCTATTTATTTCTGTTTCTCGATTATTTAACGAAATCGCGCGGAGCCCTGGTATCTAAATGACGATTCAGAGCGAAATTTTAACGGAATCGCGCGATAGTTGGTCGAACAATCGAGAACCGTTGACGATTTTCTAAAGGCAGAACGAAAAGGTAGAGACTGCGTGTATCGGTTGGGCATCACGTGCACCCAGAGTGATTCTCTTCCAAGCCGTGGCTCCGTTGTCAAGTGGACAATATCTTCTCGTGTTACAACAATGTTACCGTTGCCGAACAAAACGACGCGCTCCGATGTTTCTTCTTGCATGCTTCCATCGTGTTCGCCGACATTCTGCCCTTCCATAGCGGTCGAGATATCGCGTTATAATTTATTGCGTCACTCGCATCAGCAAAACTCTCCAGTTGCTGCTTCATTTCATTTCGTGTCTCTTTATCTCGTTCCTATGGCAAACGCCAAAAGAATGCGTACATACGTAATACGTAAAATTGCTTCTCGTTTTAAACTCTAAATTCCAAAAAGAAAACCATTCACGTATTCATCTCTCACCGTATCGATATCGATAGTTTTCTAAATCTTCGTTCGATCGAATAGATGCGACAAGAATCGAATCGGAAGAGGAAAAAGAAAAGAATACGTATATACATAATACGTAAAATTGCTTCTCGTTTTAAACTCTAAATTCGAAAAAGAGATTAACGCCCAATCGTATTTCATTTCTCACCGTATCGACACAGTTTTCTAAGTTTTCGATCGAGTAGATGCGACAAGAATCGAATCGGAAAAGAAAAAAGAAAAGAATACGTATATACGTAATATGTAAAATTGCTTCTCTTTTAAACTCTAAATTCCAAAAAGAGAATGATTCGCATCCAATCATATTATTTCACTCGTATTATTTCTTTCATCGTATCGATATCGATATAATTTTCTAAGTCTTCGAAGAAGAAAGTTGATTCAATTCGGACTCTACTTTCGATCCATGACATTTTTAAAGAATTCGAACGTTCAAATTTTCCCGGTTTTCGGTTTCTTTCGTTCGAAAGGATAGAGCGTTCGGTGGAGATTTTCAACTGGATCGATCAAGTAGCAGGCGAGTAGTAGCGAGGGCATGCACTTGCACGTGGGTCGTGAGCGCGCTTTTATCGTTTGCAAGCAGGGAGCCAGGGATAGATGGATGACTGTATACAAGAGGGCTTCGAATGGCTGCGAGGGGGAGAGTGCGTAGTAAGCAGGAGAGGGATTGGGAAAGGGGGGAGTATGGGGGTTATGGGGGCACGTTCACACAAAACGGCCACCATAGACTCTGGCAGCTGTTCACCATCCGTGCCCTACTCTCCACGCTCTTCTCTCCCCCGCATTCTTAGTTCGGCTTAGCCTCGCCCTTCCTCTCTCTCTCTCTCCCTCTCGCCGATCATATACCAAAACTTCCTAGCCCTGCCCTCTCAACTCTCTCTTCCGACAATTCTCTTTTTCCTCGCCTCTAAGTGATACATCACGCGCAATTTACGATTTACCTAAAGGGAAGATGGTTTTACGCTCATTGCATAACTCGAGACAGACGGATATTAGAGATAGCCTCGAAACAAGATATACTGTTCGATGATCGCGTAAAGTAAAGATCTTGAATTCGTTCACGATTATTATTTCGATTTTTCTTCCAGTCGCAATCGAAAGAAAAAACAGTTCATCCATTTTGCAAATCGGTACGGACACGGTATATATATATATATATATATATATATATATATATATGGATACACGTATTTCGATGAATCTAACTTTTGCCGCTCGCGATTGTGGCGCTGGTGGTCCTCCATCGTTGCGGACGACATTGTTGTTGTTGACCGTAGCAATATCACTGTTTGCCCGAACGAGGGACGAACAGAAGAGGCGCGTCTTTGTGTGCGCGACGCTTGAAAAGCCGCCTTCAAGAGTCAACGCGGTAGCTACATAATGGATTAAGCCACGTCCTCGTTGACGAGCCACGAACCGACGGGAAAATCCGTGATAACGTGACGGCTACGAGAACCATTCTGTATCTCTCTGCTTTTCTCGTCTCTCCTTTTCATTTCGGCCGTCATCAATGAGAATCCCTAGAAAAGAAAAACGATGCTTTTCGTGAAGTAATAAATATATTCGTTTTTTCCTTTAGATTCGTGGAAAAATATCGAAAAATGAGGGCGAAAATGGATATTTTTCTAACGGAGAGAGCCGTATATAAAACTGTATGACACCGCTTTCGTCGAACTGAGACACGATTAAACGTGGAGCCTTCGGTCCATGATAGTCCTTAATTAATTGCTGTTAATTACGTTAATTGGTTCGAGACTCTCGCGGTGGTCACTCATTACGTCTCGGGCAGAGCATGATGCATGCTTCTTATTACACGGGTTCAAGCGTTTGTGCGTTTTCGAACCGAGTTGATCCGTCACGAACTATTAAACGTGTCGTATATTTCCATATAAATAATTTTTTCGAATGTGGATATCTCGCTGATTTGACGAGGAGATAGAAATATTTACGCGCGAAAATTTTCGTTCAGCGATTATCGTATAGCGATTACGCGGCAACGAACTCGACGCGATAATCGGTTCTGAGTCATTGTCAAACACCCACGCTAATCCGACGATGTTATTTCCGCGCGACCGTGGGACGTCGTTAGTTACTTTCTTTTTTTCTTTTTTTCCTTTTTCTCTCTCTCTCTTTTCTCTCCTCCAACGTTCTCGCGAATGAATAAATGACCGGGTGGTTAAACGCGAGTACAATGGCACGATTATGGCGCGATGTCTCGGTGCCTTTGTGCCCGCTTTAACTCGATCAACTCGCTCACCTCGTGAAACGTGTTAAGATTTAAGAACGCGGCCAGAGCCGTTTCTCTTTTAGCCTGCAACGCCCTACCCTAAAATAGTTGTTGGCGTACGAGGGCGTGTTCAAGGTGAAGGTTAATGTTCCTAAAGAGGGTGACCCATTGACGGATACAAGTCGCATGGGGGTTGCTTCGATCGAACCACCACCACCATTGATTCTTTCGAATTCATTCTTTGGAGGGAGGGGAGAAATTAGATGGTAAAAAATCGCGAGAGGCGTCGTATCGTCGTTTCTCCAAGTCCGGTTGAAACTAGATTTTAAAATAGTACCGGCGCGTGTGCACTCGGTGCTCGAGGTTAAGGTTAAGGCTGTATCGCACGCGAGAGTACGTACATGCGTCGTTGTAAGGGCGATGAGAGGGAGACGCGTAAAAAAAAAAATATATATACATATATATATATATATATATATATCTTGCAATTTTCCTTTCTCGTTTCGTTTTGTCAATTCGACGTGGAAAGGAAGAGAAGCGAAAGAATAAAGTTTGTAAAATTTGAAAAAAAAAAAAAAAAACGAAGTTGAATGAAATCGGGAATAAAAGATCGGTCGACAATCCCTCGAGGTCTGCGGGCGGATTTCCATTTCACGGCGACTACGTTCGAAGCTAGCTTCTGAAGCGGGATGGAAGGATAAATGGGACCGAACCGATATATTCAGGTTCCGGTTTCGCTATGCTCGGTTGAGTACAGGGTTCAGGGGAGACACGCCTAATGTGTATCCTCTGTGCTCGCAACATTTAAAACTTGTATCGCCCGAGCGCTTTTTATTCCCCCTCTTTCTCTTTTTCGCACACGCACACACTCTTCTCACTCCACTCACTCCGTCGTATTGACATTTCGCAACTGCGATCACCGATAGTTTGCAGAAACATTTTGCACGTAAGCTCGGTAAATGTGCCTAGGCCGAACCGTTTCCTCGAATTCTATCAAATATTGTTAACTATTTTTTCTTTTTTTTTTTTTTTTTTTTTTTTTCCGGCAAAAATTCCCCCTCCTTATCTTTCTAGACAGCGAAGCGAAACGAGAATTCTCGTTCCTTCAGGATTCACTTTTATCTTCGCCGATAAATCTACGTGGAATGTTATCAGGTGTTTCGATATCGTTCGATTCGATTGTTCATTGGACGATTCGTTTCAACGTGTGTTACACGAACGTGTTTACGAAAAACGTAGAATGTGTATTTCTCTGTCTCTAAGTAATTTCTTTCTCTAAAGATACAGTGTAATGGAGTGTTTTTATTTGTCCTCCGTGACCTATGTCGTTAAGATACGCGGCGAAGTAGAGAGAGATGCGTGGATCCAATTCGCTCTCCGTAGCGAGACGACCACGTCAATTTGTACCGTTACGAGCACAATCCAAGAGAAGAATCCGAATCTTTCGTCTCTCGGAATTTGTCTCGAGCACAATCCAGAATGCGATTGTATCTTCGTTTAGGTGGCGGATAGTCGAACAGATTAGTCGGCTCGGCGCTATCCCGAATGAGTCACGCGGCCGATAATCTCTGGTGCAGTATTCGTGTGTACCGAGCGCGTGAATAGAGCGGTTGGCAAACAGTGGAATAGGGAACGGGGCTAAGCGGCGAGGAGAGGAGAGGATCGTACCGTTTTCTATGACGACGGAGAGAGGTATGGTCGAGCGGTTGCCGAGAAAACGGTAAACGGTTCTCCGCGAGACCTGGTCAACGTTCCATCCTGTATCCTCCACAACACATGATATATACGTTCCTTCGTTATCCTTCCACTGTATTATTTACTTTTTCGCCATTATCTATTTCTCTTCTATTTATCGCTTCTTCGATCTTCTTCAATTCCGTTATTTATAACACGATAGGTATAATAGATATTTCGATTTTACAGTTTTCATATATATATATATACGTGGTACGTAGAGAATAAAAATTGACACGACACGGGTAATCATAATTTCCAAACACGTTACTTTACATTATTCGTGCAGCACGATTTCATAACGCGTAACGTATTAACTGCATATATTGTACAGAAGCTTATAATTTCAAGAAAACGGAATCGCGTTTTACTCTGTAATTAAGAATCAACGATCAAAGTATTTCTTTTTTTTTCCCCCTCTTGTTCGATTAATAATTACCGTATCGGATTATCGATTAATTTGAAAAGAAACGCGCGTGTGGCCGGATTGTTGGGCGAGGTCGATGAAAAAACGTATCTTTTTAGAAGGTAAAGAGAGCGGTTATCGGATTGGTGTATCGGTTGTAATACGTTTCGATGCGGTTACTCGATTTCGAAACAAGTCGACGATGACCCAGTTGAGGAACGATCGTCTCGGTATAGTACGCCGCGTATACGTCCCTGCGGTGCTCGAAGGATCGAGAAGGAGGGAAAGAGAGAGAGAGACGAAAGGACGAGCGGAGGTCCTGGTAATTAAGGCGTTTCGACAAACGTACATCGCGGAAACCGGTTATCCCGGCACCGCCGCGTTTCGCTCGTGTATACCTGGTGGATGGAGGTTGCTCGCAAGGTTGCTCGATCCGTTGGCCCTGACGGTCCTTTGAGCCACAAATATGCGTAATCTCGCACGCAGGTAGGAACAACTCAGCTCTTCTTTCTCGTTTCCCTTTACTTTCCAAATCCTTCGCTTCCTGGTCTTATATATACGGGCGGTTGCAGGCATTCACCTGATCGATTCGTTTCCTAATTAAGGAGAATGTTCGATAAAGCGATCGATATATTGGACGTACAATGAAATGTAAATTTTCGCGCAAATCTCGTCGCAGTAAATCCTCGAGAAAAATTTCCTGTTGTCCAGCTAGCAGGAAGTATCGAATTAACGCTTGATCTCGTTGCTGGAAGACGGTTTAACTTTTAAACCAACGTTTCGAGCTGTACTTTTCTTTCTCTCTCTCGCTCTCGGTTATTCTCACAGTGGCGCTTTAGTTTACGGTTTATGCTTATTTGAATCGAGGCAACTGATAATTTATTTTTAGAGTAATCTGGATCGTCTAATTCAGCAAGTTCGATCTAATGAATGATCGTTTCATTCCAATGTCACATTTCGTCAAAACGTTATAAAAAGTTCTCGAATAAGACACGAATGATTGGCTAGGCGAGAACTTTCCATTCGTATATTTGGTAATCACGGATGAATAAGGTATTCGTCTTTGCGCGCGATTCGAAGTGTTATCTCGTTTCGAGCGGAAATATCCTTTCTGAGAATTGCTCGATTCCGATTCATCCGTGACGAGAAAAATACCGATTCCAGCGCGAGAGAACGAGATCATTTTTTCAAATATCATGACTCGATCGACTCGAAACGTCGCATTTTCCAACGTAACCGTTGCGGTTACGTAGCGTGTCGTATCAACGACCGTCTCTTCCTTTTAAAAACCGTGATTCAGCGGCGCGCAGCAGATCATCTTCGCAGATTAAGCCAAAAGAGGATCGCGAGTGTCGAGTAACGCCTCGAACGGATTTTTCACCCGAACCAGCTTTATTTTACGCGAGTGTCGTGGCAAGTGCATTACGCCCGTTTGAGCGCATTCGCCGAGCGAAAATTATTTTCGAAAATTGTTGCAACGCGCAGTGAAGAGCACGGTTGATCGCGAGAGGGCGGTGGCGGTGGTAAAACGTTCCTAAAGCCAGTTGTTCTCTTCGAACGTTGGCACGCTAACCACCTTTGCGGTAACGCTATACCGAAGCCAAAGGATACCGGAACAAGTGGAGGGATATCGAGCCGAAAGTTTCGGCCTAGGAGGATTTCGCGATCGATCTCTCCAGTCTTTTTTTTTTTTTCTTCTTCTTCTTCTTCTTCTTCCTTTCTCTCTTTCTTTCTTTCGATCGTTTCGTAAGAAAAGTTTTTACCGAGTTCCTGCTATTTACAACCGCTTATCGGAACCCCTCGAGCGGCGGATAGCGGGAAACTTTACTCAGCTATCATCTTTAAACACATCCACGAGCACTTTTGCGTATATTTACATTTTTTTTAAGAGGCACAACGGGGATAAACAGTCGTAAAGTAGTCGTCGAATTTCCTATTACTCGGGAACGAAATACTTTTACGAATCGAGGAGGGGGAGAGCAGGATAGTAAAATTCCTTTCAAAAATTTTCGAATCTAATTTCCCCTCCCCCTCCCTTCCGCTCGCTCGCTCGCTCGCTTTTTAAATCTTGTCTCGATCGACAAGTATTTATAAATAACGCGATTGGGGAAAGCGTTTGTCCTTGGATATCATGCACGAGGATACGTATGTACGTCGTATGTACGTACATACGTACGTACCGACGAGAACACCGAGAGGGAGAGGTTCTATACAAAGTTGATTGTCCGGCCTTGAATCTGTGGCCAGATGTGCTTACGAGCCACGCTCGGCCGCGCGAAGCATACGCGCGTGTATACTACACGCGTGTATACCACGGACTACCTCTGTAGTCCAGATTTGTCCCAAAAACCTGTTGTACCGGCGCCCGAAAAATCTCGATCGATTTCGACCGAGTCGAGGCGAGATTTTTGCCGGTATACAAGGACGTCGCGTGGATATTTTTTTTTTTTAAAAAAATATCTTTTTAAAAGTATCCATTTTCATTTAATTTCAACGACTTCAATTCGACTCGATCGGTGGATTTTTTTTTCTATTTTTTTTTTTCTGCAAAACCTCGTTCGGCCTGCGGCTGTCGAGGTATATCTCCCCTAAATGCCAAGTCTTCTTTCGGCCGTGCCTCCCCTCCTCCGCTCTAGGATAAGCCATGGGGTTGGTCGTGTCGGGTTGGAATATTGCGGGGGTGGTGGCCACCGGTGGAGAGAACCCCCATGAATCATCCAAATCGATACCGAAGGCACCGACCGACCCTTCCTTCCTTCCTTCGTCCGCAAACGTTCGTAATTTCGCCTCGAATCAATTTTCTATCGCGGAAAAAAAAAGAACGAAGTAACCCTCGGCGTGCACACCCACACGCACGTATCAATCCTATCACTTTCCCTTTCAAAGGGAAACGCTGTTTCGCGGAACGCACTATGCGTCACATGGATCACGAATCTTCTTCTCCTCGACAAATGTGTTTCTCTCTTTCCTTTTTTTTGTTTTTCTCCTCTCGATCAACGTGATGAGTAATCGTAAATATTTTAGAGAAGATCGAGGACGATAAGGAAATTTCATTAAGAAATTAAGATTAAGAAATTAGTAATCGTCGAGCTATGTGAAAATCCAAAGCGAAAGTTCGTTTAAACGATAAGATAAAACGTTCAAGGTCGCGTTATCGCTATCCACTGCTACCAGGAATATTAGAATTCTTTTGAAACTGAAATTATAAAAATAACGCCGTTGGAATTTTACGATCGGAAGAATTCCATGGATAAACGATTTTGTTTTTTTTTTTTTTTTTTTTTTCGAACTGTCGTTTATCGCGCTGCTGGATATAATCCCTTCTCCACTTTTTATTACCCACGGCGAGAGAGATTTCGAAAGAGTTTTTCGAGCAAGAAAACTTTTTTTAGCGGTGAGGGTGGTTGAGCTTAGCTTCTTGAATTCGAAACGAGCGAATAATTTTATTTTCTTTCGAGAAGCGAAAGCGGCTGCTTTCTTCTTCGAACGAATATAACACCGCGTTGAAATCGTTGCCTCGCTCTTCCCCTCGTAACCACCACCGATCAGCTCTTTTCTATCTCTATCTCTCTTTTTCTCTCTCTCCCTTCCTCGCCAATTAGGCTCTAGTCTTCGCGAGTCTACGTTCGATCGATATTCCAGACCACTGTTTTACCGAGTTACCTTTTCCAAAGCTGCGCATACGGATATTTAAGATCAATTAAATTACAAATATAAATCACGTTTGCCAGAATCTCGAGATATTATATTATATTGGCGAATAGAATTGACAAAACGCATCATTTTTCATTCAATATTACTACCAACGCGTTTAAGAACGCGTTTCGAATCATTTTTAACAACTTTCGATCGCGTTAAACGAAACGCGTATGACGCACCACGATAATCTTTCGCATAGGGATTTGTGTTGTCGAGTGCGGTTTAAATGGACACATAGGCGCCTGTCCTTCGCTCACGAGGGTCATTTGGATCGATTACGAGTGACATTTGGACTGAAACCTCTTTACCATTGAATGAACCGTATCTTTTTCGCGATAATTTTTTTTTATCGATAAAATTATCATAACGAATGCACGCACGCACGCAAAGAAAGCAAGCGTCGCCCGGCGTCAGCCGGATCCCGGAATTAATTGGCGGCGACAAAAGAGGAGAGTTATACCTCTCCCTAAATGTTCTTCGTACACGCGACTTCCCACCCTGAATCTAATTGTCGTGACTGTCGCACGGTTATTTAGTCATTTTTATTATACTTTATTATAATTGAAGGAAACGCCTTTCCTTTCTTTAAGAACGTAGAAAGTTTTCAGAAATTTAAATATCTCTAAATGTATTTCAATATTGGAACTGAAAATTTTAATTAATAATTAGAGGAGGCTTTTTTCCTTTCCTTAAGAACATAGAAAGTTTTCAGAAATTTAGGTATCTCCAAGTTTCAAGAAAATTTTATAATAATTTTGTTCTCGATGAGATTTATATATATATTGAAGCATTACTTAAACGAAAATATTGAAAAATTTTAATCGTATAATATATACGCAATCTGTATATGAAATCGAGGACTGTCTCGTCTTAGGTCACAATCGACGTATCCATTTCGACGTGGAAGCATTACTTCGCGTGTAAAATATTGGAACTGAAAAATTTTAACATCGGTATCTAGGCCCGCCTCGTAACGCGGCTTAGATTACAATGGACAAATTCATTACTCCTCACGTTCCGTCTTATCTATTTCGACATAGAAACATTACTTCGCGTGTAAACGAAAATATTGAAACTAAAAACTTTAACTAACAATTGGCACGCACTCTGTATATGAAATCGAGGACTGTCTCGTCTTAGGTCACAATGGGCGCGTATCCATTTGGACAAACTCATTATTCCACACGTTGTTCGAATTCGTAAAGGAATGTTCGGATGTTAATTACGTGCATTCGATCGTCCAATCGGCCCGTGTTTCTCATCCAAGAGGGATCGGATCTCGTCCTTTTAGTTTCTTTTAAAAGGAAAATTTTGACTTTCTCTCTGGTTCCTTCGAAGCGTGGAAGCAGGTCGATCGTAGGGGTGCACCTCGTACAGTGGACACGTGCGAGGAAGGAGATATCGATGGTCGGTTCGCAAAGTGCAGCCGTGAAAATAATTTCGGGCGCCAGCCGTCCACAGTTCCGACGGATGCGAGGGATTCGTGCAGGCGGTCAAAACCTTTATTCGGAAGTCGAGATTTAAACGTATTAAAATGTCAGGTCGGTGGCGGGTCTCGACGGCGCTCTCTCTCTCTCTCTCTCTCTCTCTCTCTCTCTCTCTCTCTCTCTCTCTCTCTCGATTCGTGGACCGTGCGTTTAAGGTCGCCGGAACCGGCGTCCAATAATATAATATTTAGCGGCCGTTGGTCGCTTTGAAGTCGACCAACGCTCGTTCCGTAATAATTCGTGACCCGATTCAATGGAACGATTCTGGATCGTTGGTGATTGGGATGTGAGTAATTACGTCGTTGATTTCCTTTCTGAGCGAACGAGCAGAACGGCCGGCTTCCAGCCTTCTGCGTCCTTCGCTCGTGCGATCGAAAGGGAAATTTTGCGCGAGGAGTAATTTTTCTTCCACGCACGGCCTCCGGTTCGCCGTGACACGAGTAAATAGTCGCGATTGGAACGGCTGGGCCGGAAAAACATGATTCGACCGCCTCTGTCGTTCCCTTTTTCTTCGTTAGGATTCCTCGACGAAATTTATATATATATATATCGCGTGTTAACGATCCTGTCCAATTATTGTTAACTCTCGAGAAGATCAAATGAATTACCGTTTTCTCGAGTATTAATAACGAGAGATGGATTGAAATTGGTCGGTAAATCGAAAGGCTTTCTAAATCTAATACGAAGGAGGAATGTTGTTGGCATCGGATCAGAGGGAAAGACGTCGGGACAGAAGTCGGGCGGCGGGTGGCCTTGCGCCCAATCGCATTTTCGTCGAATTACGATATTCCATCTGGACGTTGACCTTCTCGCGCGGCATCGAGATCGAGATGGGCGGCCGATTCATTCATCGGGCGAGAAAGAAAGGCTCTCGTGGACGCGTATCCCAAGTATACGTGTGCGCTCGTGCCATTTGGCATCGTGTCATCGCGAATACACGTCGCCACAATCTTCATTAATCGGCGCCTCGAATAGCACGCAACCGTCTATACGCGACGTCCCAGCGGCTATCTTTCACGCTCGATCCGCTCGAGTTGAGTCGTCCGCCGTCCTCGCGACTTTAATCGTTCCGTTTTTTT